>NC_056743.1:1068171104-1068358604 GCF_019279795.1 Protopterus annectens
AGATATTTGTATGCGCAATTTCTGACTCTGACCACATGGGGTCTGGCATCTTGAAAAAATTTGCACTGTTTAGTCTGCCTCTAAGTATCCCAGAATGCATTGTTTGTCTCCAAAACATTGCATCAGATCTGCCACATTTTCCCTAAAGCTCCTGTCAGTGCATTGATTTTACAGGCATTCACTGCTGTTATAGTCACCTACTTTTGGTTAAAATGTTATCCTTTTTCAATGACTACTTCAAACACAAGCAGTGCAAATGCTACAGAACAAAGCTGAAAAGTGCATTTTATTGCTCTTTCTTCTTAGAAATGCTAACTTGATTTATTTTGTGAAGGCTGAAATCTAGTTCTTCAAGGTATCTCCCCTCCCCCTTCACACCTACCTTCCCTAGCTGTCAAAGAGCTAAGGGTTATTTGACCCATTATCTGCATGTGATTGACAGCTCACAGCAGGTGACCAGACTAATGTACTGTTTTCTTGTCAGCCTTTCCTTGCTTACAGTGGGAGACTTTTTTGTTGCACTCCTCCTGTCAAATTTAGAACTAAGCTCCATACCATTGGGAATAATCACTGTTTTGCAAAGCATCAAATTCCCACTTATTTTTCTTTCCTGTTTGGTTAAATAGCTAACAAATGATGCACTATAAACACTAAATATTTCACAGACTTGCATGGCAGCACCCACATGCTTTTTTTAAGTGGTAATTTAAGAAAATTACGGTATTGCATACTTCTTGTAATCTGATGTAGTGTTGTCAATTAATTGTGACAGACATCTGCTTTTTATGTTAAAAACATGCAATTAATGTCTATGCATGGTCATTGCAAATGTATGCTCTTAGTTTTTACAACTGTTACTCTGCTTCTGCCTGTACTTTGTCACATATCGGTAGGGCTCTTCAGAAAAGTGAGATTATAGTTTGACATTTTTGCTAGGTTAACAGTGGGCTAGGCAAGGCAGCTCTGACATCACAATGTGGGAGGTCCACTAGATCTTCTAGACAGCATGCAACTCAGCAGGGGATTACATCACTTTGGGGGAGGAAACGTCCCGGTAGCTAGAGCAAGAGCTCTGGCAGATGTGACATAATTTCAGAGCCAGTTAGATGTTTTTCAACTCGGTTTTCAAAGTGAAAGCAAAACAGTATGAAAAGGTAGGAAGCCTAACAGGGAAAACAGTTGAGTGTATTATTTTTTAAAGCTGCATGAGTGATTTTTTTGAGGCTGCATCAAGGAACAGGGACTAAAAGAGACAGCCGGTTGAGCAATCTGCTTTAATATCCCGTTGTTGTCCTTTAATTCAAAAGACGGCTAGTGGTCTAGATAGTACTGTAAGTGCTGTGGTATTAAATCTCTCACTTCCAGCTATGCCAGCAACCAGTGGGTTCAAGTGAAAATGCTTAGGAGGTAGAATTTATAGCCAAATATTCCTCTTTAACAGGCAATGCAATACATTGGCCACATTAAAAAATACTCTGGAAAATCAAAAATTCATCCCTGAGGTATATAGCATGTTACTCTTCAAATGAAGAGACTAACTCATGAAACTGCTCTTGTGTTTAGCCATCTGGACATCTCAGAAGTCTTCTGGACCACTTGCTTAGTGCATACCAGTGAACCAATAAGCCAGTATAAGACAGTGATAATTTCAAGATCTGCACTTCTTATCTCTTTCTTTCTCTCTTTTTAATGTTGTCAGATGACTCATTCTATTATACTCAGGCCTGGTCAGCAATTTGTTAGAGTCAAAGCAAACTGTTATACTACTATAGCCATATAAAGCAGCTATTGGCATAGAAACTGCTTTGAGTTTCTTCTTTAAGGAGTTTTTTTTTACCTTGTACATAACTTGGTCTATTATCAGGCCACATAATGGCCATATAATTTACTCTAAACTTAAAATACAATCTATTTATTTTAAGAGTCAGTAACAAGTAAAACGTCAGAGAAAACCCACATAAGCAAAAACAGCAAAAAGACCTAGGCGAGCTTGGAAACTGGTTTGCATGAGTCTTTTTGTTTTATTTACTTCAAGAGGCTGATGCAAGGTAATTGGTAACATATCCCAGAAATTTCTTAATGTATGCTAAGCAAACTAAATGGGTGAGTATAGTAAAACATTTTTCTTACACTATCTCTCTTTTCAAACTTTATTTTTTTACATCTCTTTTTGGAAGAGTTTATTTGTTTGCATATTTTATTTTCATATTGAATTGCCTTTATCAATAAGAAATTTAATTATTTTATCTCAAGAGCTTGCAGCTAGCTGCTTACTGATACATATACGGGTAACTGCATAAAACAGCAATTATATTTGATGGTATCTACCTTTTTTGAAAGAGAACATACTTAGCTACACCCACCATAAGTTGACTGTATAGTTGTTTTATGTTAAGAATGTGCAGAAATTGTGCACTAGGCATTTTTGTGCAAGACTGATCTGGCTGGTTGCACCATAAAAACAGGAAAGAGTTGCTGTACTGAAAAGAGCATTTTCAGACCTTCCTGGAACACATTTGTGTGTGTGTGTGTGTGTGTGTGTGTGTGTGTGTGTGTGTGTGTGTGTGTGTGTGTGTGTGTGTGTGTGTGTTTGAATGCAAAGTACCTAAGGTACAGTAATTCTTGGTAATAGAGTAATGTAAGGCAATGGGCTGAGAGTGAGCTAGGCAATTTCCTGGCAAGTCAGTATTCACAATTGTGCTCTTCATGCCTTCATTACAAAGGTGTTAGTGTCAGTGCCTCAGTAGGTAACACACTCACCTTGATGCTGGAAGGCAATAGTTTTTATCACTACCACAGCTGCTTGGAATAACTTTCTAAAAATAGTGGTGCAGTATAGCAGGGACTGTGCCATCCTTTGGAGGAGCCATTAAATCTAGGTTCTAGTTGCCTGAGTTTGTGGTAACTCAGATGAACGAAAAAGATCCCATGGCATTTATAAAAAAAAGTTGGGTTTTTATTTGCACATGCAAGTTTACATTCCTTATTTAGAAGGGAGGTGATGATTAGTGATCAGCAGTATGGTTTCATGCCAGGAAAGAGCACTATAGATGCAATGTTTGCTCTGAGAGTGTTGATGGAGAAGTACAGAGAAGGTCAGAAAGAGTTGCATTGTGTCTTTGTGGATTTAGAGAATGCATATGACAGGGTGCCTAGACAGGAGTTGTGATATTGTATGAGGAAGCCGGGAGTGTCAGAGAAGTATGTAAGAGTGGTACAGGATATGTACAAGGGTAGTGTGACAGCGGTGAGGTCTGTGGTGGGAGTGATGGATGCGTTTAAGGTGGAGGTGGGCTTACATCAAGGATCAGCTCTTAGCCCTTTCTTATTTGCAATGGTGATGGACAGATTGACAGACGAGATCGGACAGGAGTCCCCGTGAACTATGATGTTTGCAGAAGACATTGTGATCTGTAGTGAGAGTAGGGAACAGGTGGAGGAGACCCTGGAGAGGTGGAGATATGCTCTAGAGAGAAGAGGAATGAAGGTCAGCAGGACTAAGATAGAATATATGTGTGTGAATGAGAGGGAGGATACAGGAATGGTGAGGATGCAGGGAGTAGAGGTGGTGAAGGTGGATGAGTTTAAGTACTTGGGATCAACAGTTCAGAGTAATGGTGAGTGTGGAAGAGAGGTGAAGAACAGAGTACAGGCAGGATGGAGTGGGTGGAGAAGAGTGTCAGGAGTGATTTGTGACAGACGAGTACCAGTAAGAGTGAAAGGGAAGGTCTACAAGAGGGTAGTGAGGCCAACTATGTTATATGGGTTGGAGACAGTGGCATTGACAAAAAGGCAGGAGTCAGAGCTTAACATGGCAGAGTTGAAGATGTTAAGATTTGCGCTGGGTGTGACAAGGATGGACAGAATTAGGAATAAGTATATTAGAGGGTCAGCCCAGGTTGTAAGGTTTGGAGACAAAGCCAGAGAGGCAAGATTATGTTGGTTTGGACATGTGCTGAGGAGGGATGCAGAGTATATTGGGAAAAAGATTCTAAGAATGAAGCTGCCAGGTAACAGGAAAAGAGGGAGGCCTAAGATAAGGTTTATGGATGTGGTGAGAGAAGACATGCAGGTGGTTGGTGTGACACAGCAAGATGCAGAGGACAGGAAGAAATGGAAACAGTTGATCTGCTGTGGCGACCCCTAACAGGAGCAGCCGAAAGAAGAAGATTTAGACTTTATGATTAGCAATCATCCCTCATTTTTGTAAAATTTCTCACATATGTTAATGATTTGCCCTGTCATATTCCTTGTCCACATCAGAAATTATTTTGCATACATTTCCCCCTGAAAATACTACCTACCACTTCTTTTTACTATTAGAATAAGATCTTTATTTCTTCCTTCATTTCCAATAATACATTATCTAGCACTGAAATTAATACACTGCTTAACTGCTCTTGCAGAACCCTTACACATTTTATAGTTAGTATTATTCAAATTTAATGGTCGACAATTTTTATATAATTTCTATTACCCTTTTTCTACAAAAGTTTGATTATACATTCACACTGTTTTATCTTTGCTAATCTCCAACCATTACTTCTGAAAAAAATTGTTATCTATAATTCTCCTGTACATTTCATATCCAATTCCATCAGGGCCAGGTGCAGCCACTGTATTAACTTCCCTTACTACATAATTTAATTCCAATATATTAATCTTTTTCACTGCCTCTTTAGCTTCTCTATTGTCTGTTCTTTTAATATTCCATCTTTCAATCTGCACTATTTGAATTGTATCATAAAAATTAGAAAATGTTTCTATCATAGTCATCATTGTATCCTTTTGATAACTTACAATATCTTCATCTTTTCTTTATTCTCCAGATTTTGCCTTCACTCTTTCATACTTTTGTTCTAAGAAAAGGAGATACATTCTCAGCTTTACTTTTGTAAAAATACCTCGGCTTACACATTTTTCTTTCTTAAAATTCTCCTGACTTAATTCTTTCTTTACCTACTCTTAACGTTTGACCCCTTTAACATATATTTCATATTCCTCTAAAAGTTTCCTATACTTTAATTTATTATTCTGGAATTATTTTCTAATTTTAAGTATTATTTTTTTATATATTTCCTTAAATACCACCCACTGGTGCTCAACTGAAATTTTAAAAATGTTTCATAGTACACTGATCTTTCCAAAGCTGTATCATTTTTCCTTCAGATATTTTACTACACTTATTACTTTTCTCATAGGTTCATAGATTCATAGGAGGTTACTAGGCCATTCACCCTAGGGTCTTTATAAGCCTAACCATGTTATACCCTTGTTCCCTGATATATTTGCAGTGAAAGTCTATGATCAGCACCGACTGTCTTTACCCAACAGGGACATAAGTGACACTCCTGGGGTAAATTTACAGTCTCCCATCCAGTTGCCCAAGTTATTTTTAAACAGGGTCATTGAGGAGCTCTGTTTTATGTGAATTGGAAGTTTGTTCCAGAGGACTGGCAATCTCTGGGAGACATATCTGTCTCTCCAGCATGTTCTGTTAATGTTGCAGGACCGGTTAAGATCCTTACAGTGAGTGAATCTTGTCCCATTTTGACTGGCGGATGTGCAGCATTTCCATTAGGGCAGGATCCGAGACTGCTCTGTAGGCCAGGTACAAGTCGACTCTCATAGGTCCATAGGTTCATAGGTTCATATTAGGCTATCTGCCCTAGGGCATTTATAAGCCTAGCCAGAGTGTGTTTGGCTTTCGCCACCCATTTTAAATTAATTTTGCTATGCCCTTTTTCGAGGTTAGTATACTGTGCCTCTGTCTAACAGTGACACAGAAGTGATACCCGGGGTAAACCTACGATCTCCCATCCACTCATCAAGATTCCTCTTGAAGAGAGTCAATGAGGGACTCTGCCTAACCTGGACTGGGATTTTATTCCAGAGTGAAGGGAGCCTCTGGGTTATGAATCTGTCCCTCCAGCATGTCCTATTTATTTCAGTGCTGAGGTTCAAGTCTCTCGAGCGCGTAGCTCGATGGGATTTGGATTTTCTGAGGTGCAGCATGTCCATTAATTCCAGGTTGGACATTGCTTTATACGTCAGGCACAGATCGTCTCTGAGCAGGCGGTATGCCACTGAGTAGAGCTGGAGTTTCTTTAACTGGGCAGCATATGGCATCTGTTTGAGCCCTTTGATCCTCTTGGTGAGGTACTTTTGGGGTCTTTCCAGTTGCTGCAGGTGTCTGGCAAGGTATATCCCAAAAGGGGCATTGTACTCAATTATGGGCCTGATGAGGGATGAGTAAAGAGGCATGATGACCTCCCCTGATCTAGATGTGAATCCCTTCATGATTAGGTGGGCTATATAAAATGTTTTTCTAACCACTTTGGCCACGTGGTTGTCAAATGAGAGATTGCTATCAACTTGGGTCCCCAGGTCCCTAATTACTTCTTATGTACTTAATGGATTACCACCTATGTGGTAATTTGTGGGCACTTTGTTTTTGCCAAAGGGGATGACTATACACTTTTTGGCGTTTAGCTTGAGGCCATGGTTCTGGCACCAGTTGTCTGTTTCTATGAGGCCCTTTTGGAGGATGCTTGTGTCAGCTGGAGAGTCGATTATGGCGCCCAGTTTGCAGTCATCTGCGAACTTGGTCAGCCACAGTCCTTCCGTGTTGGCCTGTACCTCCGAGAAATATATACCGAACAAGAGAGGTCCCAGGACTGAGACTTGTGGGACGCCACTTGTAACTGGTTTGGAGTCTGACATGGCTCCAGCAATTCTAACCATGTGGGTTCTGTCCTTGAGCCAGTTTGCAACCCATCTAGTGACATAGGGGTTTATATTTAAGCTGGTGAGCTTATCTATAATGCCCGAGTGGGGTATTGTATCGAAGGCTTTTGCGAGGTCCAAGTAGGCTGTGTGGACCACCTTCCCTTCGTCAATGGCCTTGGTGACTGTTTCAAAGAAATCGACCAGGTTTAAGAGGCAGGATCTTCCCTTAACAAAGCCGAACTGGGTAGGATCCAGTGTCTGTAGGTCCCCAATATCTTTATTTATGAGGTCCATGATGATCCTTTCCATATCTTTGCAGACCATGCTAGTCAGGCTTATGGGGCGATAGTTTCCATGATCCGTTGAGGCACCACCTTTGTGAAGAGGGACCACTGTTGCTGTACGCCACTCTTTGGGTACATATCCTGTAGTTTTATGTTTGGGTTTAGCTCTTCTTGGAGTTCATGTAGGACGCAACCCGGGACACCGTCTGGTCCCATTGATGCTGTGTTTTTTGCTTTGGAGAGGGCGGCTCTTACCTGAGCATCTGAGATGTCAGAGGGGCAGCACTCTGCTGGGATAGATATTTGCCCTTTTGGTGGGGAGGGGGGGAGAAGTTTGCGCTGAACCTGTCAGCTAGGATGTTGGCAATGTCTGTGGGTTCAGTGTATTTTTTGTCATTTTGGACTAATTCTGAGCATATCTGGGAATTCCCACCCAGGTTCCTAACATAACTAAAGAAAGCCTTGTGATTATCCTTAGTGTCCTGTGCAATTTTTCTCTCGAAGTTGGACTTAGACGATTTTATGAGTGCCCGTAGTTTTTTGCTAATACTGATCAGAGATGCCTTCCCTTTTTTGGGATTTTGCTCTGTCATGTAGTAGCTTCCTCCTTCTATTGTATAGTTTGTTTATGGCTGGGGTCTACCAGACAGGACGTCTGCCTTTGGAGGATTGGATCTTGGTTTTATTTGGGATTGCATGATCCATGCATTCCTGAAGGTGTTCATAGAATTCGTTTATAACGGATTCTGCGGTCTTCGGTTTTGAGGAGTGTGAAATTTGCTTTAGAGAAGTTTTTCACTGTGGTTTTCTGGGCAGGGGGTGGGGTCGAGATGTGAATATCCAGTGAGATTAGTTTATGGTCTGATCTTACCAGTGAGGGATGCACTTCTGGTCTGGAGCATAGAGTCCCCATGTTGGTGATGATCAGGTCCAGTATGTTTTCCCCTCTTGTGGGAGTGGTAACAAGTTGTTCCATAGCATTTGAGTTTATAAATTCTAGGAACCTTTGGGCTAGGGTGTTGGAGCTAGAGTAATGCTCCCAGTCTATGTTTGGGTAGCTGAAGTCGCCCAATATAAAGGTGTTTGGAGAGACCTTCATATTTTCCAGTGTTCTCAGGAAGGCCGAGTGGGGTTCCTGGGTTTGGGAGGGTGGTCTGTAGCAGGCTATAAACTGGAAGGCAGTTTTACCCACTGTTAGTTGCACATGGATAGTCTCTGATGCTTCGTGCTGTGCCACCAACCTGGAGGTGTGGGTATCTTTGACAAATATTGATACTCCCCCTCCTTTTGTGGTTCGGTCCAAGTTTTGGGCCGAAAAGCATGGTATGAGGTATAACCTGGTAGTGCTGGGGTGCTCTCGGGAGCCTTGAACCAGGTTTCTGTTACTGCACAGATATCGATGTTCTCCATGCTAAGGAGAGTTTCAGGTGCGTGCATCTTGAGGTTTAGACTTCTGGCGTTGAGTAGCATTACTCTTAGTTTCTTATCCCTTGTGATTCCTATGGAGGTGGATTTGTCTTTTGAGCCTTGCCTAAAAAAGGCACTATGGGGGTATTAAGAGCCTTTGCCAATATCCGAAAGCCCAGGGGTGACAGGTGCAAGCCGTCCCTAGCGAAGCATCGTGGCTTGTCAAGCATGTCATCCCAGGCTGACAGGCTTTGGATCCCCTTTGAATGACACCAATACTTAAGCCAATTGTTGAAATTGATCATCTTGTCTTCATATTGTGGCATCATTCTTGGTGAGGGTAAGATGCTACTCAATGTCAGGGTCATACCGGCCTGGGCTACATGCTCAGAGAGCTCCTCTATGTCTCTTTTCATGTAGTCCAGGGAGGTACGTCTCAGGTCATTCACACGAGCATGGACAATGACTGAGTCATATTTGTACTTGCCTTGGAGTGACCTGAGTGCTTGTGTTATGTGGCAGATCCTAGCGCCCGACAGGCAGCTCACCGTGACTTTCTCCTTGTTCAGCCTGGTGAGCGGGACGCCAGTGTGCCTGACGATAGAGTCACCTATTACAAGTGTATCAGGTGTGTTGTTTAGCCTTAAGGGCTGTGACTGTTCGGCACACTGGCTTTGTGAGCTATGTGTTGCACGTGTTTTGTTTTGGGGTAGCGGTTGCTTGGGTGTCTGCTTTGGAGGTCTCTGCTGCTTAGGCAGATTTTTATTTAGAGCCTCCGAGTATGTTTTTGTGTGTTTATGTGTTTGGTTTGCTGTCGTGGTAGGTCTATGTGAGACTGAAATTGTAGTGAGTGTGGTTTCCTTCTCCTCCTGACTGGTTATGCCAGTACTGAGTTGAGAGAGCTTAGCCTCCAGTTTGGCTATATGGTTGCATCTCTCACATGTGTTGGAATTTGTTGGGAGGAGGAGAGGGTTGTCTGTGTACATGAGGCAGCTGTAACATTGCGTCAAGATTCCCAGATTCACCAGCTGGACCGGAGAGGAGATTGACAAGTGACCTTTGGACATGCTAGAATAGTATTGGGAATTCCTTTATAATTGAAAAAAAGGGCCAGTGGGGAACAAGGTACTCAAGGGGAGTTTGTGAGAGTATAGTGCTTTTAATTTTTTAGTGCTGACTTATATAATTGATTTAGTGAGCATGTGCCAGGTAACTTAAATGCAATGTGTTACAGGTAACTTAAATGCAAAAACGACAAACAGTAACTTTCTTTCAAGTGAAACAGGGAAATAAGTACAGTAAGCACTGCAGATATCACTAGGGATCCACAGAAGCGCTGAAAAGCCGCATTTTAGGTGAAATTAGCGTTTCAGGGAAATAACAAGCAAACATCAACAAGCATACAAACAAAGCTATATTCAGCAGGCCTGGATCTAGTCTATGCTACAGAAAACAAACTGTACCAATTTCAGTAAGAAACAGTTCAAATATGCAGGCACTATAAGCCTTTAACCAGAAATTCCCAGCTCAGAAGGGCAGAGTCCAGCCTCTCCTCCCACAAGAGTGCAGACTACGAACCTTCTTAATGTAAAATAACTGGCCTGAAGCCCAAGTGCTTAAACCAGAACTAATACACTTTTAGAATAACAGACACTGAGCCCTCAATCAGCAGTTCCCAACTTAGAAGGATGTAAGCTACCTGTCCTGCCACCACAGTGCAAGCCACAAACCTTCCTAATGTAAAACAACTGGTCTGAAGCCCAAGTGCTTAATCCAAAAGACTTAGAATTATAGCTACACTTTAATCAAGTTACTACCAAACAGTAATAAATACAATTGAATACTTTAAAGAATGCCTGGATTAGTGCTCAAGTTATACAAACAAAGCTAGATTCAGCAGGCCTGTATCTAGTCTATGCTACAGCAAACAAGGTGTACCAATTTCAGTAAGAAGCAGTTCAAATATGCAGGCACTATAAGCCTTTAACCAGAAATTCCCAGCTCAGAAGGGCAGAGTCCAGCCTCTCCTCCCACAAGAGTGCAGACCACAAACCCTCTTAATGTAAAATAACTGGCCTGAAGCCCAAGTGCTTAAACCAGAATTAATACACTTTTAGAATAACAGACACTGAGCCCTCAATCAGCAGTTCCCAACTTAGAAGGATGTAAGCTACCTGTTCTGCCACTACAGTGCAGACCACAAACCTTCTTAATGTAAAACAACTGGTCTGAAACCCAAGTGCTTAAACTAAAAGGCTTAGAATGAGTTACACCAAGCAGTAATAAATACAATTGAGTACTTTTAAGATGACGCAAAAGCAAAATAAGGTAGGAAGAAACACAAATACAGTAAAAGCAGATAATTTTTTTTTTAGCAGCCTCTAAGATACAGAGTACAGTGACATGGCCTTCAGTCTGTTCATGTAGGTCTTGTGTTCAAAGCCATGATTTTTTTTTTTTTTTTGCTGAGAAACCTCTGAGGTCTCTCCAGCTGCTGCAGGTGCCTAATGAGGTACATACAGAAGGAAGCATTGTACTCTTAGTGGTCTGATGAGGGATGAGTACAGGGGAGTTATAACACCTTTGGCTTTGGAAGTGATGACCTTACTTATGAGGTGTGGAACATAGTAGGCCTTCCTTACCCCTGTGGACACATGGTGATTGAAGTTAAAGTCGCTGTTTAAGTTTAAGTCCATGGCTTTGGCACCAATCATTTGTCTTTGTAAGCCCTTTTTGTAGTATGTTATCATCATTGGGGAAATCAATGATTGCACCCAGTTTGCAGTCATTGGTGAACTTGGTAAGCCTCAGGGCATCTACTTTCACCTAGACTTCTCAGAAATAGATTCCAAACAGTAGGGGCCCAGCACAGATCCATGTGGTACACCACTGGTAACTGGTCTGCTGGTAGAGGTGGAATCCCCAATTTTGACTGTGCGGGTTCTGATGGTGAGCCAGTTGGCTACCCATCTAGTGACATATGGGTTAATTCATGGTGATTGAAGTTAAAGTCGCTGTCAACTTGTGTTCCCAAATCTCTCACCATAGGGTTTGAGCTAAGGGAGTTACTGTTTATATTGTAATTTGCAAGGACTTCCCCTTTGCCAAAAGGGATGATAACGCACTTTTTTTGCATTTAGTTTAAGTCCATGGCTTTTGCACCAATCATTTGTCTTTGTAAGCCCTTTTTGTAGTATGTTATCATCATTGGGGGACTCAATGATTGCACCCAGTTTGCAGTCATTGGTGAACTTGGTAAGCCTCAGGCCATCTATTTTCGCCTAGACTTCTCAGAAATAGATTCCAAACAGTAGAGGCCCAGCACAGATCCATGTGATACACCACTGGAAACTGGTCTGCTGGTAGAGGTGGAATCCCCAACTTTGACTGTGCGGGTTCTGATGGTGAGCCAGTTGGCTACCCATCTAGTGACATATGGGTTAATTCCCAGCTGGGTGAGTTTTTCAATGATGCCTGAGTGAAGGATTGTGTCAAAAGCCTTGGCTAAGTCAAGATAGGCTGTCTGTACTGTTTTGCCTTCATCCAATGCTTTGGTGACATTCTCAAAGAAGTCCACCAGGTTTAATAAGCACGGTCTATCCTTAATGAAGCCAAATTGGGTCGGGTCAAGACTTTGAAGGTCAACTATGTCTTTGTTAAGGTCAATGATGATTCTCTCCATGGCCTTGCAGATAAGGCTGGTTAGGCTTAGGGGTCTATAGTTCCAGGGTTGGTTGATGGACCTCCTTTGTGCAAGGGAATTATTGATGCTGTTTTCCACTCTGCTGGATAAAGACAGTACTCAGACTGTGACTGAAGAGAGTGCCAAGTGGTTCCACTAGATCCTGTTTTAGACCATTTAGTAGGCAGCCTGGGATGTTATCCGGTCCCAAAGAGGCTGTGTTTTTGACCATGTACACTGCGGTTATAACCTGATCTTTCGAAATACTAGGTAGAGGACTGGTGGCAGGTATGCTTTGGGTACAGCTGGTGGGGATGGGGGTGAAGTCTGTGCCAAATCTGTCTGCTATTAGGTTGCAAATGTCCTCAGGGTTTCGTATGAGTGGTACCTTCCACATAGCTAAAGAATGCCTTGTGATTATCCTTGGCTAGGGATGCTAGTTTAGCTTCATAACTGGCTTTAGAGGACTTTACAAGATATCTAATTTGCTTGTTCAAGCTGTGGAGGATATCCTTCCCCTGCTGAGTGAGTTCTCTCTTGTTTTTAACATTAGTTTCTTCCTCTTGTTGTATAACCTATTTATGCTTGATGTCCACCAGGGTGTCTTTTTTTGTGAGGATCTTGTTTTGATCTGTTCAGGTACAGCCAAGTGGATACATTTGTACAGGTGTTTACAACGGGCATTTGTGTACACTTCTGTATAGCAGTCATTGTTGACAGGGGGGGTTTGAAACTATTTATGCCATGACTTAGGAGGCAATAGTTTGCACTGGAGACATTTTTCATCCTTTTTCCTCTTGGGGGGGGTCAGGTATGATCATTAGTTCAAACAAGACTGATAGATAAGATCTTAGCAGGGAGGGCAACACACGGAGCATAGTGCAGAGACCCACTATGTTGATGAGTACTAAGTCTAGGACATTCAAGCCCCTTGTGGGGGTGCAAACTATCTGTTCCAAAACATGTGTATTAACAAAGTCCAGGAACCTTAGGACAAGCATGTTTGTGCTCATATATGACTCCCAATTGATAGAAAGATAGTTGAAATCACTCATGACCAATGTGTTTGGCTGTAGAGTGAGTGACTCAAGTAGGTCCAGGTAGGCAGAGTGGTTTTATGGTCCATGGTGGGGGACCTACAGCTAACAGTAATATGGAAGGGGGTTTTACCTACAGTTAGTTGGATTTGGAGTAGCTCTAGGGAGTCGTACTGTTTGACCAGTCTTGAAATGTATTTGTCTTTAATGAAAATGAATACACCTCCACCTTTGGTTCTTTCATACTCATTTTGAGGGCTGAACGTGTGGAAGACATTGTAGCCTTGCATGGCCAGGGTGTTATCTGCAGCCTTGAATCATGTCTCTGTAACTGCTCAGGTATCATCATCTTCCAAGATAAGGAGTGCTTTCAGTGAGTGCAGTTTCCAATTTAGACTCCTACCATTAAGCAACATAAAAAGAAGTTATGTACTCACCATAATGTTCCATCTGAGTAGGTACTTTATTTATCTGCAACCTGTGGGTTCCGGATCCGACATCGGATCCGAGCCGGCAGCTTCACAAACTAAAAGATCCGAGCTCCTAGCTCCTCCCCTACCCATAATCCCCTGCTGCCTACTGTATTACCTCAGATCGAGTTTGCTTAGTCCTAAACACTTCACACCCTCGACAGAGGATCAAGCCCTACTTCATGTCATGAAAAAAGGACATTTTATAGTTGGCCAGTTATCCCGATATGGTTAGGGGGAATGGAGGGTGGGTTGGCTGCAGACAAATGCAGTACCTACTCAGATGGAAGGTTATGGTGAGTACATAACTTCTTTATCTGAAGTAGTTACTTCATTTGTTCTGCAACCTGTGGGACAGAGTCCCCAGCTACCTCTAGAAGTAACCCTGGGTGGCCTTACGGAAGAATATTCCAAAGCACCGCAGAGCCAAAGGAAGCCCTACTCCTCGAAATCATATCCAATTTATAATGGGAGATGAACGTATAAGAAGTGGACCAAGTAGCTGCTGAACATATGTCGTCCAGAGGAACCCTGGACCAGAAGGCTGCTGATGTAGCAATGGAAGGGGTTGAGTGATCGTGAATTCCCATAGGAACTGGTTTACCAGAGGACGTATACGCGTGAGTTATGCACTGGGAAATCCAATTTGCCAGAGTTACTTTAGAAATTGCCTTCCCCCTAGCGGATCTGGCGAAGGACACAAACAACTGATCAGACTTGCGAAAATCCTTAGTCCTGTGCAGATAAAAATGTAATTGTCTGTGTACGTCCAATTTGTGCAATGTGTACTCCCCTTTGTTCTGAAAATTTGGGAAAAACACTGGTAAGTTGATTGATTGGTTAATATTTGACTCTGAAGCCACCTTCGGTAGGAAAGAGGGGTTAATCCTGAGAGACACTCTATCCTTATGAAAAATGAGGTAGGGAGGTTTCATGCACAGGGCTTGGAGTTCTGAGACCCTCCTGGCTGATGTAATAGCCACTAAAAAGGCTGTTTTCCAAGACAAGAATTTCAATGGAACTGAAGAGGCGGGCTCGAGGGGTGGACTTGTCAAGGCTTGCAACACTAAAGTTAAGTCCCATGGGGGTACTACAGATTTGACCGGTGGTTTTAAAAGAAAAACGCCCCTGAGGAAGGTTTTGCATATCTTTGAGGATGCTAGTGATCCCAGTCCATCCCCCACATGAAAGTGGGAAATCGCTGCTAACTGTACCTTAACTGTGGAAGCACTTGCTCCTTGCTGAAAGATTAGTGACAGGAAATCCAGAATTGTAGGAATAGGAACCGTAAATGGGTCCATGCCTTTGCTTTCGGCCCAAATGGAAAAACGTTTCCATTTACTATTGTAAATTTTTCTGGTAGCAGGTTTATGGGCTGCCACCAGAATGGCCTTCACTGGTGATGAGATACCGGGAGCCCTAGCCATCAGAGGAACTGGATCAACCAAGCAGTCAGCTTGAGGTTTAGCAGATTCGGGGTTTGGCAGCCCGCAGGATGCAATATCAAATCTGGAATGGGATCCAGAATCCATGGAGGAACAACACTGTGAGACCGTAGGTAAGGGAACCAGATCTGACGAGGCCAGAATGGGGCTATGAGGATCACTCTGCTCCCCAACTGACGTGCTTTCTGAATGAACTTCACCATAAGCGGGAGGGGGGGATAAGCACAGAGAAGACCGGGCGGCCAAGCATGTACCAGAGCATCTCTTGGGGCCTCCCCTGAAGGGGGAAGTATTGCGAAGTACTTGCTACACTTTGTGTTTGACGGAGAGGCGAAAAGATTGCAGCAAGGCCAACCCCATATGCGGAAGATCTGCTTCGCAACTGAAGGATTGAGAGACCACTCGTACGGAGTGAGAATCACCTGACTCAGATTGTCCGCCAAAATGTTGGACCAACCCAGAATGTGCGTTGCTATCAGAAAGCGGTTGGTTGATATCGCCCATTCCCACACTCTCATGGCTTCTCGGCAGAGGGGATAAGACCTAGTTCCCCAGTGTTTGTTTATGTACCAGACTACCGCCATGTTGTCTGTCTGAATCGCAATAGTCCCTAGAGGGAGAAGGTCGTGGAGAGCTTGCAACGCCAAAAGCACTGCCCTCATCTCTAGGACATTGATATGCAAAGCGGTCTCCATGGGGGTCCATGTGCCTTGGACGGTTCTGCCCGAACAATGCCCCCCACCCAAGGTGAGAAGCATCCGTGGTCAACGTGGCTTGGGGTGGGGGAATTACAAAGGGTTTCCCTTCTTGCAGCTCCTGCGAGTGAAGCCACCAAAGGAGGGAGTCCCTGCAGATTCTGCTCAGTGAAATCGGGGTGTTGATCGGGTGAAGCACTAACGACCATTGAACTTGAAGAGTCCACTGTAAGATCCTCATCCGGAGGCGTGCATGAAGAGAGAGAGACCGATGGCTGCTGCCATCGACCCCAGTGCTCTCAGGACTAACTCCGCCGCAGGAGCCGGACTTCGAAGAAGGGGTAAGACTTGATGCGATAGGCTGTTCAGTCTGTCCGGAGTCAGCAGGGCTCAACAGATGCGCGTATTCAACTTGGCCCCAATAAACTCCAAGACCTGTACTGGCTGAAGGGAGGACTTTTGAAGGTTCACTGATATGCCCAATTTATGGGCAAGAGTAAGGGTGTAATCCCTTGCAACTCCGAGTTGATGCCTGCTGGGGACGACGAGGAGTCAGTCGTCCAGGTATGGAAAGACCTGAATTCCCTGGAATCTCAGGTGGGCTGCGACCACTGCCATGACCTTGGTGAATACCCTGGGGGCTGAGGTGAGGCCAAATGGGAGAACCCTGAATTGATAATGACTGGCTCCTAGCCAGAAGCGGAGAAACCTCCTGGACCGTCTGTCCATCAGAATGTGGTAGTACACATCCCGGAGGTCTATAGAGCACATCCAGTCGTTCTCCCGAAGAAGGGGGAGAATAGACTGAAGAGTGACCATCCGGAACTTTTCCTTGGGAATGAACAGGTTCAGGGTGGAGAGATCTAGAATTGGTCTTAAGTCCCCCGTCTTTTTTGGCACCAAAAAGAACCTGGAGTAGTAGCCCAATCCGGACTGGTCTGGGGGGACGGGCTGGATGGCTCTTTTCCCTAGTAGCTTTGCTACTTCTAAGGCTGACGCCTCCCTTTGATCGGGTGGGACATCTGGGAGGCGCCTGACTTTGGGGGGTAGGTGTATGAAAGGAATGGAGTAACCTCTGGATATGATTCGGAGCACCCATCGATCTGTCGTGATGGACTCCCAATTTGACAGATGCTCCGATAAACGCCCCCCGACTGCCTCCAGAGAGGGACAGCCGGGTAAGCCCTCAGGGCTGTTGCGCAGGCCTGTCCGAGAAAGGTTCCCTAGACCCGAAGTTACGCGGCCCCCCTCTGCCTCTGGGCCGGCATCCGCCTTGTCCTCCTCTGCCTCTAGAGGACAAGGGGTCCGAAGCCAGGTGGGACTGCTGTGACTTACGGAACAACTTCTTTTGTCCCCTCTGATTCCTAGAAAAGGATCGTTGCGGATTCGAGAAGCGGACCCCGATGGCAGACAGTGTCTTCCCATCCTTCTCGCTTTGGACCAGTGTCTCGCATACAGTCTTGCCAAAAAGCGAAGATCCATCAAAGGGAGCATTCGCAAAGGACCCCTTGAAGGGATCTGCGAAATTGCAAAGGCGGAGCCAGGCGTGAGGCCACAAGACGACCCCGGCTCTGCTAGCCCTAGCGGCTCCCTCCATAGCATGAGAGAGTAACCGCATGGACGTGTTAGAGATGGACTTTAGAGTGGCCATACGAGTCGCAAATGTGTCTTTATCCGCGACCGTCATGGACTCTGGGGAGGGCTGCAGCGTATTCCTTAATCAAGTCTCGCTGTCGCCTGATAATGTGTGCCATGTAGTTCAGCGCCCTTATAGAAAAGTTGCTGAAGCAAACATCCGCTTCCCAATGCGGTCCATCGCCCGAGATTCCTTATCCGGAGGATGGACCGAGGAACTCTCCTGTGCAAGCTCCTTCTTCGTGGCAGCTGCCACCAGCATGGCATCAACAGGGGACCCCTTAGCCCAGAACTGCCTATCTGCGGGGGGACTAAGAACTTTGTCAGGGCGTCTAGGGATTGGCTCTATGGTGTCGGGTTCTTTCCACGCCCTGGTGGTAATTAAGTCCATCAGGGGGTCAGCCGGGGGTGACACCCAGGAGGTAGACGGGCCCGCCTCAAATGCCTCCAGGAACACTGATTTGTCTAAGGAAGGTTTTTGGGCAGACCACCCCCTCTAATGTGCAACATTTCCATGATGTCTCCAAAGGAGACATTCTCGGGGGGTGACCTTGGGGAACCTTCCCCTTCATCCAAAACAGTGTCCGTGGTGATGGACTCAGGGGAGTCCAAGTGCCTCCTTTTACACTGCCATTTGCGAGGCACCTTCTTGGTGGGACTGTCCGAGGAGGGCTCACCCACGGGGTCCTGTTCCACCAAGGGAACTGACTGGAGGGTTTGAGCGGGCTGTCCCATAGGACAGATGATGGAGGATAGACCCATATGCAAAGGGGGCGGCGGGAGGATCCGAGGCCCGAACCGGGGATCTGGAAGACGACAACAGAACTCTCTCCACTACCTCAAAAGCTGAAGGAGAGCTACTTTCTCCAGGCTCCGAAGAAGGGATCGGGGTCGGAGCCGAAGCAGTCGGATCCGAGAGAGAGGTGTGCTCCGACCTACCCTGCGCCGAAGATACACCAATCTCCACGGATCCGATGCTCGGTCCTCGGCCCTGAGAGCTAGGATCCGACATGCTCGAGGGCAACGTCGGCATCGAAGATACCGGCGCTATCGGTGCCGACGAAACCCCGACTCCGAAAGGGCCTGGATCCGATGACTCCAAAACCCTGAACCGGGTCGGAGAAGGAGTGATCGGAGCAAAGAGAGGGGCTGAGCTCCCCCCCTGAGGGGGGGGGAGGCAAGAGCACCCCCATTTGCATTTAGGTCTGCAGGAATCGACGCATCATCCGATCCATGTCCGCGTCGGTAAGGCTCCTTGTAGACCTAGTGGAAGTCATCGAAGCGGGCCGAGAGGGCTGCCTCGACGACCTCAAAGGAGACCGGTACTCCTCCTCCAGCAAGAAACGAGGCGAACGGAGCCGAGAGGGGGAGGATCCGGGGACCTTCGAGGGAGCACTAGTAACTTTTGAAGGGGGGGCTGAGGGGTGAGCCTCAGCCCGCCTTTTGTGAGACTTGTGTTTGTCTTTCTCCTTGTGCCTTTTTTCCCTGGAGAAAGAAGCACTAGAATCCCCCGAGCTCTGCACAGGAGAGGGAGTTTGAGTCCCAGGCAGAGCGGGGGGAACTGAAGGCGATGGGGCTACGATAGTAGCCAGACCTTTCGAAGGGGAGGAAGAAGAAGCAGAGTCCTGAGGGAGAAGGCCTGCCAGGATCAGCTTGTTCTTCCTGTCCCTAATTGCCCGAGGATTAAAGGCTGCACAGATTTGGCAAGCCGTTGATAAGTGGGCCACCCCAAGGCACAAGACACACTGAGTGTGGCCATTAGCTGGGGAAAGCTTATGGCCACACTCAGTGCACTTGGAAAAAAATGGCTTTGGGCCCTTCCACCATTATAAAATCACTCACACATACACCCAAACACTAAGGGGGAGGGGGAGAAGAAAAGCTAACAACCACGATAACTAGAAAGGGAGCTAACACTATATTACTGAAAAAAAACACTAACTATAGTTTAATCTCACTTAACCAAATTTTCTCAACGAGAAAAAAAGCTGAAACGACCTCACCCAGCTTAAGGAGCTCTTCACGAGTAGCTGTCTTCAGCCGTGGCAAACTCGATCTGAGGTAATACAGTAGGCAGCAGGGGATTGTGGGTAGGGGGAGGAGCTAGGAGCGCAGATCTTTTAGCTTGTGAAGCTGCTGGCTCAGATCCGAGGTCGTATCCAGAACCCACAGGCTGCAGAACAAATGAAGTAACTACTTCAGATCCTTGAGTTTGTCTCTAGTGGATTTTCTTACATTGGGAATTTTGTTGTTATGATACTGCCTAAAAAAGGTACTATGGGGGAGGCAAGTACCTTTGCCAGCAACCTAAAGACAAGAGGTGACAGGTGAAGACCATCTCAACAAAGCAGCGTGGTCTGTCAACCATATCTTCTTAGTCTGACAGATACTAGATCCCCTTGGACTGACACCAGAAGCTAAGCTAATTGTTGAAGTCAATTATTTTTTGTTTATATCGAGGCATCATCCTGGGTGAAGGTAAAATGCTGCTTAGGGCTAGGGACATACCTGCCTGGGACACATAATCTGAGAGCTCATTCATGTCTTTTTCATATAGTCCAGTAAGGTACATCTCAAGTTATTCACTTCAACATGGACTATGACAGAGTCATAATGGTACCTGTTGTTGAGAGACTTGAGTGTGTGCGTGATCTGATAGATCCTAGCACTTGACAGGCAGTTGACTGTGACCTTTTCCTTGTTCAGCCTGGTGAGGGGGACATCTGTGTGTCTCACTATGGCATCACCTATGACCAAGACATTTGGTTTTGAGGTGTTTAGCCTTAGGGGTTTATTGGCTGAGACACTGTGTGTATTATAAGTAATGGATTCTGTTGGGTATGCAGTATGTGCAGTAGGCTTGCTCTTGGGAGGTCTTCAGCCAAGTTCAATAAAGACAATTTAATTACAACATTATCATACTATAACTGCAATATACAAAAATCTATGCCTCTAGACTTTGTAGTCTAACATTTCATTGACATTTTCATAAAAAGTCTTAACATAATATGTGCAGCCCCAATGCACTTCAAACTCTAGGAATTTACCCAAACTTCTTTTAACTCTATAGAAACCTGGCTAAAAAAGATAGGACTGTTCCTTAACCCTAGCAAAGCAAAGTTAATGCTGTTCACCCCAAAACAATATGACAACCAAAAGCAATCTTTCCTAATTAGTCCCAGTCCACAGTAAGAGTCAAACCCAACCCTGCACCATGCTATAATGTGACAAAGCATGGACAGAAAGCTATAAACATAAAACTCACAAGTCAATACAGGTATTTAGTCATCCTACTATAGTAACCTTCAACACAAATGTCAAAAAAACTAACCTTTTCTGGTCATCCCTAAACAGGTTACTACACCCCAGCAAAACTACCCCCCTTCCCCAACAACCAGTAGTTGCAGTGAATCATTCTCCTCCTAGTTAAACATCTACTTCATGCAGACTATACTGTCCTTAGCTAACATTGACCTTGCCACTTCTATCTCTCTCCTGTCTGCAAATCTAAATCTCTCCCTTCACTTCCTCACCCCTGTATCTGCCTCTACTGTAAAAAAAGCTTCTGCTTAAATTCAAACATACCACTTTGGCTGCTGACAAACTCCCACCAAAATATATGTTGATGCTTTTGCCTTCCCCATATCTATACTGGTAAATAGGTTTATATCTGAACAATATGTTCCTGACATTTGGGAACATTCCTATATTATTCCATTACACAGATGGGTTAATCAACTGACTTTAAAAATTACAGACCCATAGCTATCCTCTCCCAGCTTTCAGAAATTCTTGAAAAGTATATATACACACGCAATCCATTCAGTATCTCAGCTCCAATAACCTACTTTCCAAAACACAGCATGATTTTAGATCCCCATCACAGTACAACCACTGTCTGACTCCTACTACATTTTAGTAACACTATAAATCAGCTTAGAAATAATGGCAAACTTATGTTAACAATGTTTTTAGACTTATCTAAAGCATTTTTACCACAGTATCACGTCAGCATTTACTCTCTGAATTTGCATCCTTTGAACTTCCTCAGTACTCTCTTATGTGTTTCATAGCTATCTGTCTGAAAGAAAACAAGCAGTTAAATGCCACAAGGATTATTCCCCATTTTAACCTGTCTCCATAGGAGTCTCATACAACTCAGTCCTTGGGCCACTCCTCTTTAACATCTTTATAAATAAACTTCATACTGCAACACTACATGCAAGCACTGTTCAACACACCGATGATGCAACATAATATGCTGCCCTAAAATACTAGAGTTGCCCAAAGGCTGACCAGCATATCACCATTCACTGCCTGCATTTTAATCTTGCATTAGATTTTTGTCTTCTATACTTAGCTGCCTTGCTGCACGTTTTCTCCAGTTATTCCTGATATATCCAGACAGAAAGTCTACACTGCAAGGACCTGCTTGGCAGGACAGAGGCATGCTGTATGATAACCAGCAAATATTTTTATTTTTTTCCCATTTTGTTCACCTAAATCTAACTGTACATTGCAGTAAAGTCAGTTTACATTCTAACAATGAATTCCCTATGAAACTTCAAATGTCAAGAAGCTGAAGAACCAAAACATGTAGCGGAAATGTCCAAAATATTACAAGGGCAAAAGTTCCACCTGTTAAGTATTTTTTGCAGGGAGTCAACCCCCCCCCCCCCCGCCCACACACACACACACAAAACACAAGTTTATATATACACCAATACTTTGGTTACACAAGCACAAAGAAGGGAGAGGTTTTGCAAAACAACGTAATTACTGCCAACACACGTTTAGAAATCATATTGGCAGTGATTTCTTGTGGAAAACAGTGGTCAGCAGTTTGTTCTTCGGTGTTTTGTGGTTCAGGTACTTGATGATGAGCTATTTGATCTGAAAAAAACTTTGGTTATATCTGCAAGAGTAGTCAATTCAACAGGATGCATAACTTTGCCCTGAAAATAAATCCCCAGACTGTGTAATGAGCTGGACTTTATGACATGAAATGAGTACATGTACATATAGATAATGTACTCTAATAAAAGACCAAACACAAAGATTAACATTCTTTTGTGGTGGGGTTGGACTTGCATATATAATTCACTTCTCCATAGGATTAAGTTCCTACCACAATCCCATATGAAGTTAAATTTGTATATTCATCGATGCATAATTGCCATTTCAACCTTTGGATAAATTTCACTTGAAATTCCATAATCTGAATTTTACTCCATTGTTTTTAATAATTTCTGCCCCCCTTTCCCCCATGATCATAAAGCATCTAAAGTTGAAGATTATGGACATCAACAAACTCTGGTTAGTAGAATTTTTGTATGCTTCTCTCAGCTACCTTTGCTGACTAGAAAGTTTGCTCTGGACCCTATAAAATGCATGTTTCTCCACATTCATAATTCCAGTTAGAATGCATTAACACTCCTTTATGAGCCAAAGCTCCCCAGAGTTACTTGATGCAAGTCTTGCAATCCTGGCTTTCCCAAGGTGGAGCTCTTGTGGAAGGATCCCACCTCCCGTACCACCCAATGTGAGAGAGTGTACATGAGTCACTCAATCTCAACAGGGATAATAGCCAGATCTGGGTTACAGGGCTCTAGATGGGGCCAAAATCTATGTACCACAAAGCTGGCCTATACTCTATACTCCATTTCTCTCTGTTCATATTTTGTTGTGTGGTCAGCCATTTTTAGAATGTTGGGTATATTGTTCACTGCGCTGAAAACTTATGAAAAAGAGATCAGATAACTGCTAATCATTCAAATTCATAAACAATTATATACTAAATAAAGTTACAGAAATATGTAGGTAAAATGATGTGACATAATAATCCAATCCTAGAAAGAGGTCAGAAAAGGAAAGGTCATCTGAACTTAAAGGACCACTACGTGCTTCTTTGCTTGTTTCCTCATTTCCAAAATGTTTTTCTTCCCTATCTTATTATGGTACAAGTGAAGAAAAGTCAGTCTGCTGCAGTAAATCCCGATTTTGAATGTTTCTTTAGTTTCATCCCCCGCTGTTATAGCTCCAGTACAGTGAACCATCTTTAAGCCAATTACAATCTTGCATTGCAGAAGAAATTCTAAGGGCACTGGGACAGCTTAATAATAACTCCCTTTGCTATTTTCCACTCTTTCCTCTGTAGCTGCCAAAGGACCACCCACACACTAGCCTCTTCAGTCCTTTTGCCCAGGAAACACCTCCATTAATTATCTATTGGATACATTAAATGTGTCTTCTGCATCCAATAAAAATGCGATCCTGAACAACTGTGTAGTTGTCGGATGCATCTATTTTCTTGAAGGATTACTTTTGTACCTGCTTATCGTGGAGCCAGTGTTCTACAGTTAGAAATATTTTTTTCTCTGAAATAGGTAAACATCACCTTTCTGCTCCATACAGTTATATGCATCTTCTTTCTCCACTTAAGTGACTGTTTAACCTTAACTAATTATCTTTTCTGATACCTCCTTTTACTGGCAGTTATTTCATGTGTTTCAATCGCAGTCATAGCTACTTATATCTGTTCTTGCCCTAATGCTATTAATAGTTCCATCATGGTAAACTGTGAAAATTCAGTAGCTCTGGCTTTTTTTTTCTTGCACGTGTAATGCTTGTTTTATTGCTTGAACCTCTCAACAGTTTAGTTCAAGAAATCGGGACAAGGCAAAAGTAATGAAAGAAAGGGACATATTTTAAATATTGCTCATATAAACTTAAACAATTGCTCAAATAACAAGATTTGTGTTGGCGTGCAGTTCCGGAAAGATATTAAGTCTAAAACTTAAACGTATGTCATTATTTTGTGACTTAAGTCCATAGTCATTTCCCAGGAAACCATTAATTTTATGAGGACAAACCTAAGTTATCAGGCAAAAATCAGGACAATCTGCAAAACTTATACAGACTGCTTGATCTTTAAATAAAACAGTACCTGCAGACATTATGCTGTCCATGTTGGCACATCCCTCAGCAGGACTGTACAAAACAAGACATAAAGTGAAGTATGTGCGATTACATTGCTATGGTGACCTCATATATTGACAGCTGTCAGATAAGTGGAATGGATGGAAAGGGATGTAAATTAGAGCCAGAAAAATTGGTAGGTAACAAGCATAGGTATACAGAGAAAGAAAAATAAAGGAATATGCAGGATGGAGAAAAGCAGCAAAATATTTTTTGTGGTATTAGGGCCCCCTTTTTCTTTACATAGAGATATAAAGGAAGAATAGAAGGATGAAATAAGAGGAAGAGCAAGAAAGGAGCTGCAGGTCAGTATGCTTCGGCAGTCAGACACACACACACACAACAGCACAGGCAAACAGGGATGGACATTCAAATACTAGAATTAGGAAATCTGGGATGTGCAAAGATAAACAAAGGGCACGCAAATGGTGATAGGTATAACACAAGAAGAAGGGGTTACACCAGGCTAGGATTAGGGTGGGGTATGAGTAGCAATGTTCTGTCTACCACCCTGTCTCAGAGGTACATTACTGCGGTCCATCACCAGATGACTGAACACGGAGGCCTGTACTGTGGGCCACTTCATCTCGTTCTCAACCTTATGGACAGAGATGGCCAGGGTAGTGAATCAGCTGTCTGTTCCAGAACTCTTTCATATATGTGATATACTTGCCCACTTCTTTCTCTCTATGCAGCCTCCACCACCTTCTTTATCTGCAGTTGGGACACCTCGGATAATGCTGCTGGAGTGGAGAGTGAGGACCCTCCTCTGTTGAGTCACTCCCAGCCTTGTCACCCAACTTTCCTTAGTTATAGCTTCAGTAGAGGGCAGATTGCAGTAAAGCAATCTGATAAACATAGCTATCATCTGGCCCTACAGGTAGGAGACACGGATAAAAGATTGCCATGAATGAATCTGTACTGCCAGTGGACTAAATATACTTAAAAAAAAAAAGTCAACATTAGCCAGTAGACCTAACCCTGTCTGGCTGCTAATCAATCCTGCTTCCTGTTGTAGGTGACACAGTCCATTTTTCACTCTATTAATGTGAAAAAAGAAACAGTAAAAATCAGAAAATTATGATCGGTGTAAAATAAGATGGCAAAACAATGATGAGCCATTCCCTTATGAATGTTTCAGTAGCTATGTTCTATGCAGCAGACAGAAATCTGCCCTACATAAATATACCTATGGAGAAATACAGTGTTGATAATCCATGGAGACACTCCAGGTATGGTGCAGGTACCATTACAAGGTGCAACCTATCTTCACCACTTAAAAGGTCTCTGCAGAAACCACAACACATTTAGTTGGCAATATAAAGTAGATTCTGCTAACACCTCCAGAAGCACTACACAATAGCCTGCACACCGGTTGTACGCTGAATGAGACAAAGACCTGTCAGCAGAAAGAACAGTCCATCATATGTACCTACATTAAGTAAATACATGCATTAATTAACTAATTAATTAATTCATTCATTCATTCATTGTGTCCAATGCCGTCTATTTACAATACCTATCAAGCATTATTGCCTGCCCTTCATCTCCCATGCACAGAGATCATCAGGGTTACAGCATCTCAAGCTCATCATCATATTGCTTGCACTATTCCCCTGTGTTGGTTATGCCTGCGGCTGATGTCAACACTTCATTCTGTAAAGTCAATGCTTGGTGTGATATAACTGAACTAGCATGGGAGCCCAGTAAATGTTCCATGAAATGGCTGTGTAAGAGACAGAGCAAGATCTTATTTTCCTTCATACCCCATGCTGATGTTCTCTGCATGGAACTTGCAGAGGTAGTTATTGTGATGCAAATATCCTCAAAACAACATGACCCATTCTTGAGGACTAAAATGGTAGCTGTGAATCATGCATACAAATTGATTTCTAAATAGGAGGTAATACAGAATGCTGCTACATGGAAGTATGACATGCATACTTGCACAAGTTTCCTGCAAGACTGAAAAGTTTGAGTGTCAGAGGCAATCCCAAACACCAAGCCGTATTTCACATCACAGGTGCATGGCAGCTAAATAAAATGATTCATAGACATTCATCACACCTGTCTTCATTTGCAAACATGCCACACAAACAGCTGTATAGGTGGGTAGTTAAAATACTCATCTGTTATTGAAAGATACCCATGTAGATTGAAATGCCAGTATGGAGAAGTAGTCAGTAGTGTTCTGAAGAATAGCAGCGATTTTTAGCCCTTATAGCCAGCTTTAGGACATACAAAAGTACTTTGCAAATGTATCATAAAATGTATGTTCCTTTTTGCATATATTCATTTATATATGCCATGCAGTAATAAAATGTGGACCTGCCTGAATCATGTGTATTTATATGTTGCACTACCAACCCATACACTATGAGCAACACAGCAATTGATATTATAGCAACCTGTCTCTGTGCAGGCTGTCATACTGTATGGAGATGGTATGGCCTTGGCCAAAGTATACGGTGACTTCTAGTACTGGTTACAGCATTGTTCTACCTACACTTGTGCCACCAGTGTGTCCCCTTGTGACATCCAATGGCTCTCATATACATAGCTGTAGGTCTTAACATAGAGTGTGGGCCCTTTAGAGAATCTACATATGCCATTGTATAACAAGTACTCCAGCTAAATATATATTCCCTTTTGTCCCTCCTATCACAGGATGACATATCCTCACTACTGCCCAATTACCTAGACTTTGGTATACCTAAGTACTTTGGTGTCAGTAGCTGTCATCAGACCAGTTACAGCAGAACAGAACCTACAGCCATGTATCTTGTGTTGACAGGCATCTGCATGTCTGGAGGATGAGGTGGATGGCAGAGGTTGGGTAATATCAACCCTGACGAAAAATATTTATTATAACAGTCAGAACCCATGATGTTGAGGAAAAGGGATGTAAACCAGCCATAACAGGAGCAGATGAGGTAGTCAGTGAAAGACAACACTCCTGTGGGTGATTAAAATTGCACAGTACAATAAGGATGGATGCATTTCAACATCAAATAAAAGCTTGGCCATTGTTGTGGGCACTGGGAAGCAACAGGTTAATAGAGCCAGAGGATTTTCTGGTATCCCTGCAGAGTTAGTGATGCTGCGTTCATAACTGGAAGACTGGGCAATATCATCAGAATGAAACAACACCACTTGCCTTAATGAATGATGCTCGAGATCAGTAACAGTTACAATACCACTACAGACAAAGGCAGAAGGCTGGCTGTACCATGCACTGCCAATAACTTGTCATAGGAACATCAGATATCCAGACATTTCAGCAGCAGTCATATATTGGGACTAAATGGTACATCCTGTCTGGTCATACTATAATGGAGGCTGCAAGGCCACAGTGGTATAAATGGATACTAATTCTCATTCTGGCATGTTAGTCATTGTGAATTCACAGGGCAGACCACTGCCATGATGATACTTGCAGAGAATGGGGTACAATAAGATGGAGATCTTAGCACTCATGTAAGGGTGACTGTCATGGTGAGGCACTTATCTTAATCACTATCAGATGCCACAGTGGCACTGCCTTTCTCTGTCAAATGTGGACATCCACCCACAGAAAAGGGTGAAGATTTGGTCTTAACCAAAGAAGAAGCTGAGGCTGTATGGTACAGTGCTAACTATCTCCATGGCTGGGATCACCAGTGATCTTTCTCTTATGACAGCTGCAGCATATGAGTGCACTATTTTTTTAATGTGGTTAGAACCTTTAATGGTTGAGCCTTGCAACTATTACATACCACAGGTGGCCCCTGACATATAAGTGGCATTCAGTATTAAGGAGCAGATGTGGAGATTATCATCTATCTGAAGTATGTAGCTACCCAGTTCCTCAAGGAGATGATTGCTGGGTTACATGGAACTCTTATGAATGTTGCCCAGCACCATCCATCAGCTCTATGAGGGTGCAGAGTCCAAAGACACTTTATTTGAAGGTCTGATGAGGTATATGGTGGCATGCATCTCTTCTATGTCCATCTCTATGTGGTGGATTGCTAATGCCACCATTACTGCTCAATCTGGCAGTGCTATTCAAGGTATGGGCAGGTTAGAAACCTGAGATGGACATATGGGGAGCCTTCTCAAAGTACACAGTCCTCACCTATATTAGGCAGTGTACTAGAGTCTGCCGTTCCTTGATGTGGGTGTTAACATCACCCAGCCTCCATTGGCAGGACACCACACAAAGAGATCCATTTGGGTTGTGGTCCTGAGTCAAGCACAATCCTTTTCATAGGAGGCACCCAGTCTTAATAGACAAGGCCAGTAAAGCAGTCTGAGGCCACAGTGACGTAGTGCCACCTCATCTACATCACATGAGATTGTAATTCCTGGGACAGAGGACATCACCTCATGACCTCTACCGCCACTTCATGTTATATGCCCCCCACACAGTGTAGTTGCTGAAAGATGTGACAGTGAGTCAGTGTGTCTCTACTCATATGCATACAAGATGATATCTGCAACCCACTTCATCCTCACATCTGTAGATATATATGTGGGAATGTCTAATGTACAGCTCAGCCCAAGCAAGCACTGATCAGTAAACCATAAATTACCATTGCATGCATCATGTTTCTTATGTGTGACCCTGTATGGTCACAGTGTGCCTGAATAGGCCCATAATTCTGCACTAGATGTCACCATTTTGCCTGTACCACTATGTAAAGTCCCATTTGGTATTTGAGGTAGGGGAGTTGGGTTTCTGTTGCTCCTGCTCCACATCACTTTCATCAGATGATTGTGCCAATGCATCTTTTATGCTGGTCATAATCTTAACTGCACCAGTATCATGGGGCTGCCTTTCCTATTTATTGACCAGCATGTTCATCCTTCAGATGAGATGTTAAACCAGTGCCCCAGCTGCTTTAGTTGGTGGTAGTTCTGGTGGATGCAAAAGATCCTGTGGCACCTATTGAAAAGAGTAGAGGTCCTTTAGTTATACAAAACAAAAAATATTATTTACAGAATAGGTGCACATATACATATTTAAAAATTTACAAATATACGATTTCCACTTCCATCTTTTACTATTATACATTCATACTTTCTTATATCACATTTTTATCCTTATTAGACTCCCCATTCCTTTATCAATATCCACCGTCTGATTTTACTCAATATCGTTGCCAAAATCCATTTCCCATTTAAACATAATTTTATTTATCCTTTGTTTTCATACAACCCATGTAACAAAACATTTTTATCTTCTCTTTTAACACATTCTTTATTTCTGTTCTTAAAACACTCGTATTTAATCATATCTATATATATCTTATCCACTTCTTTTATAACTTCAAATTTTTCTTTACAAAACTTTTCCCATAATTTCATTATTCTTTTACATCTCAAAAAAACACATTTGTAGTTTCCTCTTCCCCACAATGTAAACATTCTTTAACTTTTTTCTTTTCATATAGCATGTTTCCTTTCACTGGTAATTTATCTATTGACAGTCTCCAAAAACAAATCTTGACATTCTATTTTCTTATTACACAATTTCTTATTAAAATAGCTTTAATTTTTCATTTTGCTGATTTAAAATAATAGTATTCTATCATTATATTTTTATACCACACTTTTTTCTCTCATTTTCTATTTCATCGATTTTCATTTTCCACATTAATATTTTTTCTTGATAACATTTTATCTGTTTTTTTTACTATACCCCACAATTTATCACACATTTAAACATTTTTAAAACTAATCTTTCATATCTTTCTTTTAGCCTCTTTAACACTTCATATAACTTTAGTGTTTGTGGGAGTATCTATGCTTGTGAAGAGTGACAGAGATCAATATGTGGCATACGCAGCAGCAGTTCAAAGAGGTTTGTATTCCTGTCGACCTCTTAGCTCAGGATATCGTAAAAATGCCTGCTATACCTCTCCACCTCCTGATGCAAGAACTCTGGACAAACCTATATTAATGGGGTTCAAAAATAAGGATAAACTTTAAATGTTCTTATAAAGTTAGATAGTTGTTAGAATAACATGATTTGAGTTAGCATGCATTTTTGGAAGGATATGAAGTCTGAAGATCAAATGTATGCCCGTATTTAGTGACTTCAATCCTCAGTCATTTTCCAGCAAATCCCAAATTTCCTGAGGAACAGACCGATAAATAATATGAAAAAATCTGGACCTTCTGCAAACATCTGGACAGTTGGGAAATATGAAGGGTACTAAGGCTCAAAAATGAGAACAAATTTTAAATATTCTTATAGCAAAGTTGCTTGAACAACAGGATTTGTGTTATGCATTTTCTGAACCACAAATGTGTTTGTTTTTTTTTTGGGCAAGGTAGAGAGTAACATCAGTCTAACAGTGGCAGCAGTCAAGAGGTACCTTTTGGCCTCTTAACTCAAGAAATATGTACAGAGCATAAAATAAAGGGGGCACAAAGAGTCAAAAATACGATAACATTTAAATATTGCTTTTATAAAATACGTTTTTTAAAATAACAGGATTTGTTTCAGCATGTATCTTCTGAAGGAATAAAGTCTGAAACTCAGTTGTATGTCATTATTTATTTGACCTCACTCCCCAATGACTGAAATAAACCACACATTTTAGGCATAAGGGAACCCCACCCCCCAAAAAAGGGAAGTAAATATCTGCATATTTTTGAAAAGGTTATATTTTGGATGTAAAATACTTTCTCCAACATCATTTATTTATACTATATCACAGGTTCATAGCAGGTTACTAGGCTAGCAGCCCTAGAGTCTTTACAAGCTAGCCATGTTAATCCCAAGCATCCCCATTTGTTCTTTTTTGGATAGTTCGCAAAACGAATTTATGAACACAGCGGGTCTGTCATCAACACCAGTTACCCCTGTCCATGAGGGACATGGGTGCCACCCCAGAGGCGAATTTGTGGTCTCCCATCCAATTATCTAGGTTGCTGTTAAAAAATGTAATTTTTACTGTTTCTCTCATCCCCTGTCTGCAGCTTTGTTACTGGGATCCATGTTCCTGCTTGCAAACATTCTCGCGGTGCTGTATATAGTGTGTGGGTACTGTAACAGATCAGTAATAACGCCCTTTGTTTTCTTTCAGTTTCCAATGCTCTAGGTCAACCCTCCTTCAGTTCTTTATGCCATGAAAATGCCCATTCCTCCTATGCCTGTAATACAATGGTTGTGCAACTGTGGGAACTTTTATTCTTTCTCGATTTGCTGGAAGCATCTGTTTTGTTGACAGAACTTTTAGGGTGGGTTGATGTACTAGAAATGTCTTGGGAAGTTGAAATATCAGAAGAAATAGCAGAGGGGTTATCTTTCAGTCATTCCCCCGTTACCTCCTCCCCCAAAGAGGGAGGGCTATCTACTTCATAAGAACCAAACAGAAGTAATTTTGTTTTACTGGCATTGAGTATAGATTTTCAATCAGTGATCCATTGTTCAACATTTAGGAAAATTTGTTGAGTAATGTGTTGTAGTTATGATTTTTCTGAGAATAGTTGTGGTTAAGATATCTCAACAGTGAAGTATTGCTACGTGTGTGAAATACTTCTGGTATCTGAAATGCATATTGTGGCAGTAATGGTACTGTGCTTTTACTAAATCTGCAATGAGCAACAGCAAGTAAGAAATACTGAGAGGAGGATGGCAAGAATGTGTAAAACAATGTTGACGAAAATAATGAAAATGAATATCTTAGGCTGTGGCAGCAGTACAATTCACTTTGTTTTATTTATAAGTCCTATTTTCTGACATTTGAAAAATACATTCTAACGGAAGTGTGATATAAATTAATGAGATAAAGGTTAAAATCAGTATAAATCTACTCTTCGATCAATATTCTGGATAACTCACCATTTTAAATAGTAGCTTTGGTTACCGCTTGGTAAACTGTGAAGTTCATGCAGTGTTCTCTGAGTGAGAATACGTACCAGTTCAAACATAAAACTGTTGAAGCTAATGATAAACCAATACAGCATGGTGCTCATTGTGTAAATGTTGGGTTTGAAATCAGACTGCATTTTTCTCCTATTTCTGTCAGTGACTTAATAGTATTGAATAGTCTAATGCTCTGCACATCCTGACAAGTGTTAATGCATCAGAGATACAATTTTAAAGAGCATTAACTGTTTAACAACAATAATATCTTTCCTTCTGCTGGCCTTGTGTAAAAGGAGTAGCATGCATGTCACAAGCCTTTCAAAATATTTTGAAAATGTTGAATTACTTGAGCATGTTTAGTAATTTCAGTCTGATGCGTCTCCAGATATCTGTTTCTGTTCTTTTCAAATAAAAATAAAGATTCATTATGTCTCTTGTAATTGCATTATCAGTTAGGAGTACAGTTACTTTTATAATTTTAAGCATGTCATTGCATGCACTCCAAAATGTGGAATTAGTGCATTTTTAAATGCAGTTGTTTCATTTATAACATATCTATATTATTAATTTCCTTATAGCTGCTACTTTGAGTATGTCAGTTGTAGTCTACTCCTCAAACTACCTCCATACTGTTACTCTGTAATCTGATTGCCATGAGTCTGTCACTAATTGTCATGATATCCCCCACTGTGTTTTTTTTCATGCCTCCCCCTCAACAGAATTTACTCACCATTTCTAGTCTGTCATTCCCCCTGACTAGTAGACCCTGGACCACTAGCCAGTGACTGTTCTGCACTGCCCTGCCATCTTGTCTCCTGGATGCAGAGGATGTCCAATTTCCTTACTGTCATGTCATCCATTTCAAATCTGAGTGCAGCAATCTGCTGGTTGATTAGTTATACACCCAGCATGTAACCCTGGCTGGGCAAGTGGACGCCATGGACAAGGGATGTTTCTTCTCTTGGAGTGGTTCAGACATGAACTGACCTTATTGGAACTTCTCAAAGCTTTGTGTTGCTAACATAGGTAACTGGTTTGTGTCCCTATAATCAGTTATTACTGTAGTGGCAAGGTTAATTAATAAAACATATGCAACTAGCCTATAATCAAAATTGCTAGACGCAGGGGACAATGCAATGCACTTAGGAAAGTGAGCAAATTCCAGAAAAAGAAAGATGAAAATCATGAAGAGCTGGTAGGGAAGAACATAGAAGAAGAAAAAGAAAATATATAGGTCACTCACAAAGCAGGTGATACAGACGTTATCCCACAGAAAAAGAAAAATGTGAAACTGGCTTCTCAGTAAGTATCAAGTATGGTGTCAAATTGTAAGGAAGAAAGGAGGGAAATGGAAGGGTTAAGCTCATCTGGACTGATAATCCTGCATGAGAGGGGAAGAGTACTGAACAGCTATGAGAATAACTGCAGTTTTTATAAAGGAAGAGGGCTTCTATTTCTGTGCTGAATTTGCATTTTTATACCATTTAACAATAAAAATGTATATATGATGTATGGCAAGGGCCAGCTGATATTTCAATGTGAAACATAAGAACAGAATAGTTGGGTATTATGGGGAAGGGATAGGAGATCTAGTTGACATGGATATGTGAAGTTCAGCATGGAAAACATTTGTTTGTAGATACGGAGAAAGGTGTATCATATAGGATGTGTATTGGGAAATGAAAAAGAATTTTAGGTATGAAACATTGGCATCCACAATTAGGGAAGTTTTTCTTGCAATGTTACAAGCTAGAAATTTAACACAGATATAGCCAGGATTAGGCAAGAAATAAGTAAAATGTATAGTTGTGTTTCTAAAAGGAGTAGAAAACATGAACAATTATGATTTCAGAAATATAGCTATTAAAGGAGAAAGTGAAACTTATGCATTGGGGTTGATTAAATAATTTTTGTTACAATTGACAAAGTGAGTTTACAAGTACAGGCTGGGGTCCTACATAGACGCACAAGAAAAAAACTATGGAATAATGAATAATTATGAGAGATAAAGCAAAACCTAAAATATCATGATCTTAAATTTTTAGAATTAGGGAAATGTGTAGAGGTGCAATCTACAATAAAAAGACGTAAAGTCTCATTTTTTGAAGATGGAAATAGTGAAATCTTCACATAAAATGAAGACCAAGAGTAAAGTATACGATTAACATGCAACTATCGATTTTAGTAAAGTAACAGTTTACTTTAATGAAGAGATGATAAAAAAGCAGGTTCATTATATAGGGAGGAAATTGGGATATTAGCCTGTGATGTAGAGAAATATGTATGTATGTAAAATACCACTGAAGGATTTATACTTGGCTTTTAGGAAGAAAATGACGAAATAAGATATTCTAGGTAAATGACAGAATAGCCAGGGTGGAAATAGTGTGTGATCAGGATAAGGTGTATTTAAAGGTAGTTATGTAACAGAAATGTTTGATGAAAAAAGACATCTTTAGTGAAAAAGAAATAGACATAATTTGTGAATGGTCTGCACTACATATGAAGGGTGTACATGGGTGAAATAAGGGAAAACCAGTACAAGTGGACATTAAATCTCAATTCTATCTTTCTTCATGTTTTCATTAGTTTTGGTGTACGTCTTTCAAGATGTAAATTGAAAAACTGCCATGCAATCAAAAAACAGTTTTGTAATAGTAAAGATTCCAAAGAAAGACGACATAAATGCAGTATCTGATATTTTTGAATGCAGTTTAGAGGAGATTATAGTATATGATATTTCTGTATGCTGTTTTGAAGAGATTAAAAGAAACAAAGGAATTACCTACAGAAATCCACTGTGTTTGGTGACATGAAAACATATAGTCCAATGTTATAAATACTGAAGAACGCTAGGAGTCTTAACATGAAACTGCACTCACTTGAAGGAATCCTCACCTTGGAAGGTGCAGACAGTTGTGCAGTTACGGAGACCTGGTTCAAGGCTGTGGAGAGCACCCCAGCCATACTGGGTTACACCTCCTTCAACATGTTCAGACAGCAAACTGAATGCATAAAAACTAATGGAGTCTGTGTATCAATATTCATTAAAGATAAATATATCACCAAATAGGTTAAATAGTATGATTCCCTGGAGATACTTCAGATGCAATTAACTGTTGGTCGGACACCTATTCAAGTCATTGCCAGCTAAATGACCCCCTCCATGAATCAGGACACCCACTCTGCCTATCTGGATCTACTTGAGTCTATCAACATACATCTGAACACCATGGTTTTGGGCGACTTTATCTACCCATCCATTGACTGGGTAAATTACTAGTGCTCAAACTCACTTGCCCAAAGGTTCTCAACTTCATTACCTCCAATGCCCTGGACCAGCTGATTGACACCCCAAGGGGCACCAACATCCTGGATAGGGTCCTTACCAATGGGGGGACCACTGTAGCAACCCCGCTGTAAGGTCTTCCCTGGTGAGATCTGACCACAAATCAGTCTCATTCAAAGTAACGATCGCACCTGACCCCCCCCCCCTGCAGTAACTACACTAAACTAAAAACACTTCTCAAAAGTAGATTATAACCTCTTACAAGATGGTATAAATAGCTTCACTGCAACTCCCCCTCAGATGGAGCTCACAGACTCTGCTCCCCCCACTCTGTCGAGTTTTATACCAATGCTTTATACAAACACCTGTGTAACTGCATTGACTTGGCCGTACCTGATAGGACCAAAACAAACTCTTCAAGGAAGAGCAAATCTGACTGTTGGACAACTGCCATTAACAAGCTTTAAATTAAGAGGATGAAATTGCTGTCTAAGAGTAAGAGGGAGAATGCCCTAAACTGAAAACACTCCCTCCTCAGCTTAAACAGGCAAATAACACTTTTTAGAAATCTATCCAAAGCAAAGTATGACTCCAGATTAGCTTCCTCAACTAAGGACAACCATAAGGCATTCTTTAGTTACATCTGTAACCTAAAATGAAAGGCCTAGATCTGTGCCAAACTGGTAGTTAATGATACCGCATATACTGAGCCTGTGGAGATAGCAAACCTGTTATCCGACAGGTTCTGTGAAAACGTTACTCCCCTGACCCCGCCACCTGTATCTCATGACATCCCTAACACCTGTCCTCTACCTTGTATCTCTAAAGAGCAGATCGTAAATGCCCTGTATAAGGCCAAAAACACTGCATATATGAGACCTGATAACATCCCTGGCTGTGTCCTACATGGGCTCCAACAAGAATTAGCAACACCACTGGGTAATCTTTTCAATCATAGTTTAAGCACCAGCTTCGTACCAGCCAGATGGAAAACAGCCACTGTTATCCCCTCACACAAAGATGGTGCTTCCACTGACCACGGGAACTATAGACCTATTAGCCTGATTAGCCTTATCTGCAAGGATGTGGAGCGAATCACCATGGACCTTATCAACAAACATATAGGTAATCTCCAACCACTTGACGCTACTCAGTCTGGAGTTGTCAAAGGGAGATCATGCCTGTTAAACTGATGGACTTCTTCGAGACATTCACCAAGGCCCTGGATGAGGGGAAATCTGTGCATACAATCTACCTAGACTTAGCCAAGGCTTTTGATACTATCCCCCACTCAAGGCATCACTGACAAACTCACCCAACTAGGTATCAACCCTTATATTGTTACATGAGTTGCTAACTGGCTCACTGATAGAAACCATAAACTCAAAATAGGGGAACCCACCTCCATCAGCAGACCTGTAACCAGTGCTGTTCCAAAGGAATCAGTCCTGGGACATCTACTGTTTGGTATCAATTTCTCCGAAGTACAAGCAAAAACTACAGGTCTGTGGCTGACAAGGTTTGCTGATCACATCTGTCAGAATCCATTTATCTGCTCAAATTAATGCTTGCATTCTGTCTGAAGTACTTTCTTGAAGTAACTTGCATAATACAGTCTGTCGAGAGGTAGCCACACAAGGATACCAATAATTGCTAGTCAGTTGGTAGTACATACTATTGATATCAACCACGATCTCTATTAAGTCATTCAATGTCTGGCAAAATTACATCAGGTAATAAGAGAAGTACTAAAATAACACAAAAGGGGAAAACAGTTAGCTGTGTTGAGCAAGGCAAATTTTTCTTGGCAGTGGAATAGAGGCTGCATAAATGCACGTTGCTAGTCTTAGCTTACTTTCAGATGTCCTGCCCTTCCTTATTTGTATCTGTTTTAGGACACAATGCCTTGTGAATATAAATGTGGATATGCATTTTATAAACTGGCATTCCCTCTGATATTTATAATACTTCATCAGATGCCACTGTTGAAATGCCTATAAATATCTTAGGCCATTAACTCTTAGAATTTCCATGCATATGCATCACACCTCCATCTTCTTTGTCTTTGGTTGAACACTCCTTTGGATTCATTCACTGAGGAATTGTAATGGCTGCATAAGCAATTCACCTGTCATCATGATACCTGTTACTCAGCTACCCTCTTCCTGAACTGAAATACAGGCTCATTGTGTTTCGTAAAGCTTCTCCATTCCAATTACATATTGCTATAATGTTTGCTTTGTGATGTTCCTGTGCAAAACACCCTTTCAAAAGTGGAAATGCTAAACTGGCAATGGTGCCGTTTTTGTCCATAAGTACAGGTGACATCGGCCTTCAGACAGGAACTGAAATTGGGTACTCACTGCACACAGATTCTCATACTAAGTTGCAGTTGTGCAGAGGTACTTCATCATATCAATCTTTCTTTTTCTTTTTAATACTTCTTAAGCACATAAAGCACATATACCCTCTCAAGTACTGTTTACTGTGTGCACTTTTTTATTTCTTAATGTATTTCTTTTTTATCATTTGATTACCAGGAAAGTCAGACTTGGTATTAACCCCTTTTACAGCATAGGCCCATGGAGAAAAGATGCCAAGTATTAGATGGCATTTTAAGAGCAATAATTTGGCAGTGTTTAAAAATACACAAAACAAATGCAGTCTGAATAATTATATACTACTGTACACAATTTGAAAACATTAAGATTATATAAGTTATATGGCAATGATTTATTGATTAGAGATATTTTAACCAGTTTAAAGTATAACACAAACAGCAATTGAAATATGCAGAGAGAGAAAAGCAGGCTTCTGTTACATTTAAAGAGACAGCCTATGACAGAAACTGATATAAGTAATGCAATGTCTGAAGAAGAGAGAGTATGGAGATGAAAGGCAGGAGTAGGTGTTTGTTCTCATTTAGGGGTATTGTTTATTCGTGTGTAGGGCAAGAACAGGATTTTTAAATGAGACTGTTATTCATGTCATGCCTGTCATTTGTAAAGCTATGACCACTTCTGGAATTGATGCACTTCACTGATTCTGTGAACTTGTGAGTTTGCAGCACTGCCGAAAAAGCTTACTATCTTTTGTGTAGACATTGCAGTTTCTCTAGTAATTGCCATTATGAAACGTCATGCTACCATGTGCAATGTTTTCTTATAAACATGGATCACAGATTGCTATTTACACAGCCAGGTTTTCAATGTTTTTTCCATTGCAAACTGATGCACTAATGGATGGATGCTACGCCAGTTGAACAGAGTCATTTTTTGTGAACTGAAACACCTGTGTGATAGCCAGAGTTTTTCTCAATGTTATTGCTAGCTCACTGGTTATATGACCACAGTTTAACATAGGTTCATAAGTGATTCTTAGGCTAACAACCCTACCATGTCTTTTCATTCTTAGCCATGTCTACCAAAACCACTGCACTGATAGAGTTAACATCTGCAATAGAGGTTGGGCATATAAATACGTTGGCTAGATTGTGGCTAACTTATCTGTTTCACATCCAAGTATCAAGGTTTCATTTGTACAGTGTCAGAGAAGAACTATTCCCTAATCTGTGCATTCTTTTGGGACACAGACCTGCCTCTCTGGCATGCTCTGTTTATGTCACAAGCCATAGTTCAAATTCCTTGATCCATTGCTGTTTGTTTGTGCATGTGCTACAGATATATCAGGGATAGGTTGTTGAACCCCTCTAAGCCAGGCACAGATCCCCTTGTGGAAGCCTATAGGAAATTCAGTACAGAGGCATAGCCTTTAGCCGATCAGCGTAAGACCAGGTATTCTATTCATGCCCTAAATTCTCCTGGTTTAGAAACCTTTGTGATTCTATCAGTTCAAATGTCTGGTTAGATACATGCCAAAGGGAGCCATGTATAAAATGGTACGTCTAAAAATGGCCTGACCGTAGAGGTATTATATCTCTCTTGGACATGGCTGACATACCATTCCCTATCAATTTGGACACATAGAATGATTTTCTTCTCTTAATTATGTTTTGTTCAAATGAATCACATTTTGTTCAAATGTCGACAGATGTTCCCAGATACCTTACTATGGGGGCCTTTTTTAGGAACATTTTTTCGATGGACTAATTGGATTGACTGTTTCAAAAAGAGCATTATAATGTATTTGTTTTCACAGTGAGTTTTAGACCACAGCTACATCACCAGTCATTTGTCTGTGTTAAACACATTTGCCAAATGTTGGTGACTTGGGTGCCAATCAAAAATAGCTCCCAATTTAAATAAATCTGCAAAATTGGTGAGCCAGAGCCCTTCAGCATTACCTTTGACTTCACAGAAGTAGTTGTCAAACTGGGGCAGGCAGAGCACAGAGCCATAGAGTACTGTGATGGTGAATGCTGTCTTTGTGAAGGTAGTCTCACTGATTCAGAATTAATGGGTCCTCCATGTGAGCCAATCAGCAATCCAGTGATGTGCGTAAGATATTACACCTAGCTCAGACAGCTTGTCAGTGCCTAAGCAGGGTATTGTAATGAGTGACTTAGTCAGATAAACATACTTAGTATGCTTAGTTTTGCCATCATCCATTGCCTTGGTGACCCTCTCAGAGAAGTATAACAGGTTAAATAGCCATGACCTTCGGATAACAAAGACATATGAGGATGTGTCAAGGGTATGTAGGTAGCCAATAAACTTCTTTTCAAGGATAACTTTTTTCTATTGCTTGGCATATTACGTTTAATGACTGATGGGTCTCTAGTTCCCTAGTTGAGTTGATGGTCCAGCCTTGTTTGGGGGAGTGATGTCAATTGTGCATCCTCCATTAACTTGGAATGTAGCCTGTTTTGAGAAGTAGGTGATCAGGGTACTCTGGTTAATAGCAACCTGACCTTTGATCTCCACATATCCACAGTAGTAAGGAAATCCTTGTATACAGCACATCTTATAAGTAAAGGCGTCACATCTGGATATAAGGATGTTCTAATTCCATTTCACTCGGCCCTCATCAGACCAATACCTAAGTACAGTGCTCCATTTTCCAAATACCTCACCAGACACCTGCAACAACTGGAGAGCCTACAGAAGTTACTCACCAAGAGATTACATGGTACACATAGTACACATTATATTCCTCTGCGGAAAGACTAAAAGCACTGTGACTGTATTCTGTGTAAAATCGGTTGCTAAGGGATGACCTGTGTCTGCCTTACAGGGCACACTCTGACCTGGCCCTGATGCAAATGCTGCACATTCCTTATTCAAACTGCATGATGGTCACTCTTTCCAGGGATCTTAACCTAGCCACTGTCATGAACAGGTCATGCTGGAGAGAGTGCTACATCTCCCAGAGATTGCCACTTCTCAGGAATAAGCTTCCAATTCATGTGGAACACAGCACCTCCATGATCCTCTTCAAAAGCAGCATAGGTCATTGGATGGATAACTGCAGATTCACTCCTGGGGTGATGCCCGTGTCCATCCTGGACAGAGGAAGTCAGTATTAACTACCACAGATCCTTACAAACTTCACTCATGTAACAACCACCAAGTGTGGCAACTCGGGAAAAATATGGCTAGGCTTGAAAGGGTTCTATGGCCGTTAAACTAGTAACCTTCTGTTAACATGTGAGCCTATATACCACTTATATTGCTGGGACATTGTTGTTTCTCGATCCAGCCTAATAGTGAAAGCATATTTAGGGTTTCCTTTTCCTTTTTTATTTCTTTCTCAATTTTTTACTTCTTTCTCAATTCAAAACATCTGTCATAATCCCTTCATCTGCTCAGACTGATGCTTGCATTCCATGTGAAGTGCTTTTTTGAAGCAACTTGCATAAGCTCCCTGTGTGGAGATAGCCACTCAAGGAGACCAATAACTGCTAGTCAGTAGGTAGCACATTGCATTGATATCAACCATCTTTCTCTATTAGTTTCATTCGATGTCTTGCAATATTTCTTCATGTAATAAGAGGTGTACTAAAATACACAGAAATGGGCAAACAGTTTGCTCTGCTGAGCATGGCAAATATTCTTGGCAGTGGTTTAGAGCCTGCATAAAAGCACATGTATATGTCTTTTTGGTTACTTTCAGGTGTCCGACCCTTCCTTATTTGTAACTATTTTAGGACACAATTACAGGTGAATGCCAGTGTGGATATGCAGTTTAAAAACTGGCTTCATCTGTCCAATTTATAATACTTCGTCAGATGCTACTGTTGAGATGCCAGTAAACGTCGTAGGTCATTTCCTCTAACTTTGTATTCCCATGCATATGCATCGCACCTCCATCTTCTTTGTCTTTGGTTGAACACTGCTTTGGATTCATTCGCTGAGGCATCGTGATGGCTGCATATTCAATTCACCTGCTCAGCATGATACTTGTTACTCAGCTACAGTCTTCCTGAACAAAGCCAGGGTCATTTTGTTGCATAAAGCTTCTCAACTTAGGCATTTGTAAAACCTAAGATAACTGAATGGTACCTTATCTGCTCAATCTTTATAGAAACTTATAAGCTTTGTTTATATGCAGTGTGGCTGCCATTGACAATATTTGTATACTTGCTGCCTCTACAGCTTTGCCCTTTGCTCTGGGGAATGTGAATTGCTTCAATGAAATACTAGTTATACAAATTTTAACCAGTATAAAGACAAATTAAAGGTAGGTTAGAATTAATAGAGACAGCAACTGAAATGTACAGTGAGAGAAAGGCAGGCTTCTGGTTCATTTAGAGAGAAAAACCTATGAGAGAAACTGATACAAGTAAGGGAATGTCTTTAGAGGAGAGTATGGGGATGCATGCTATGAATAGGTATTTGTTCACATTTATGGATATAGTTTATTCTGGTATTGAGCAAGGATTAAAATATCACTTCTGTTTATGTAATGTTTGTCATTTGTACTGTTTTGACCACTGTAAAAATTTGCCACACTTCAGTGAATCAGTGAAATTCGAGGTTTGCAGCACTAACAAAATACCTTACTGTATTTTGTATGGATGTTGCAGTTTCTGTAGTAATTATTTCATATTAAGGAACAGTATGCTTCCATGTGCAATGTTTTCTTATGAACACAGAGCAGTGATTACTGTTTACACAACAAGGTTTTCAATGTTTTTTTCAATTACAATCTGATGCACTAATGGATGAATGCTACACCAGCTGAACAGAGTCAATTTTGTGAGGTGAAAGACTTGTGTGATAGACAAAGTTTTTAGCCATGTTTTTGCTAGCTCACTGTTCATATGACTTCAGTTTAACATTGGTTCATAGATGATTCATAAGTAACAACCCTACTGTCGCTCGTCCTTTAGGCATGGAAGATGAGGTAGGCAAGGTATTTCATTTAGATGCTTTAATACACAGAAACACATCAGGATGGATAGCAGAATCATAAAATATAAACAAACTGAATAACAGACAGACCTTATACACATACATGTTCACATCTTAAATGCTAACTACAAAATGGCAGTCAGGCTCGCACATGCTCAGTATTTATACACTTGTGCAGGCTCATGGATAGCTTCTTAAAGGTACAGACACACACTGATCTACATCCTCCCTCCAAAAAAGATTGTTCTTAATAAGACATTACAGTTAGGCATGCATTAATATAAACAAAGAAAATGAACACAACAGTTATGTTCAAGTCACCCTGTATCTGTAACATAGTCTGGAAATACGACCGGATCTAGTTACATAACAGTCAGAAAGTACAGTTGTGTACACTTGCCATAAATGCAATTGTTCGAGTCCATTCACTGTTGCAGTCATCACTTGTGGGTTATCCCTGCTGGGTAGCCCTCGGTCGGCCTGAATACCAGAGTCAAGTTTCTCCCCTGTGCCAGCTGCTGTCGCCTGTGGACTGATGTCAGGTCGTCAGTGGTATAAAGAAGAGCAGCCGGCACCATTACATCAGTTTTTCTTGCCCTAACCTGTAGGATCCCTTGAAGGAAATGTTTTAAAGAGGCACTGGTGGACCAAGGCCACAAGAATGACAGTTAATCTCCAAAAAGAATAAGATTAAGAGGGAAGGTGGGTGGGAAAACAGGACAGCAACAGTGAATACACTCGAACATCTATATTTATGGTAAGTGTACACAACTGTACTATGTTCTTTGTGTTTCACTGTTGCAATACTCACTTGTGGGAGGATTCCCAAAGCTGAAGAAGGGGAGGATGGAAATACAGAATTCCTAGGTAACATGCCTTGCAAGACTGCAGAAGCAAAGCCTGCCCAAGCCCTGGAGAACAGAGCCAGGTGGTAGTGTTTGGTGAAGGTGTGAACTGAGGTTCAAATGGCAGCTTCCAGGATGTCTCTGGTGGGTACTCCTCTAAGGAAAGCAGTGGAAGTAGAGGCTTCCCTAGTGGAATGGGATCTGATAGATTTAGGGGGAGCTTTTCCATGGAAAGTATAGCAGAATTGTATGCAGTGAGAAATCCATTTTGAAATTGTCTGTTTGGAGATAGGCTTCCCCTCTTTCCCTGGGGCAAAGCCAACCAACAGTTGATCCATCTTCCTAATGGACTTTGTTCTGTCCAGGTAGTATCTTAACTGTCTGTGCACATCCAGTGTGTGCAGAATTCTCTCCCCTTTATTCTGCGGGTTTGGAAAAAAGGTGAGGAGATGTATAGCCTGGTTTAGGGTCACATCTGATACCACCTTTGGCATGAATGAGGGATTAGTCCTGAGAGACACCCTGTCTACATGGAAGATAATGAAGGGTTCAGTGGCCATGAGTGCTTGGAGTTCTGAAACCCTCCTAGCTGAAGTAATAGCCAACAGAAAGGCAGTCTTCTAGGAAAGACATACTACATAGACATTGCTACATATTCAAGTGTGCCAGCTTGCACTGCATGAGAATTGTATTTACTACTGCTTTTGCTACTTTTCTAAAAAAAAAAAAAAAAAAAAAAAAAATCTTCTGCTTTTACTGTACTTGTGTTTCTTCCTACTTTATTTTGCTTTTGCGTCATCTTAAACATTCTCAATTGTATTTATTACTGCTTGGTGTAACTCATTCTAAGCCTTTTAGTTTAAACACTTGGGCTTTAGACCAGTTGTTTTACATTGAGAGGGTTTGTGGTCTGCACTGTGGTGGCAGAACAGGTAGCTTGCATCCCTCTAGGTTGGGAACTGCTGATTGAGGGCTCAGTGTCTGTTATTCTAAAAGTATATTAGTTCTGGTTTGGGCACTTGGGCTTTCAGGCCAGTTATTTTACATTGCGAGGGTATCGTGGTCTGCACTCTTGTGGGAGGAGAGGCTGGACTCTGCCCTTCTGAGCTGGGAATTTCTGGTTGAAGGCTTATAGTGCATGCATATCTGAATTTCTTCTTACTGAAATTGGTACACCTTGTTTGCTGTAGCATGGACTAGATCCAGGCCTGCTGAATCTAGCTTTGTTTGTATAACTTGAGCACTAATCCAGGCATTATTTAAAGTATTCAGTTGTATTTATTACTGCTTGGTAGTAACTTGGTTAAAGTGTAGCTATCATTCTAAGTCTTTTGGATTAAGCACTTGGGCTTCAGACCAGTTGTTCTACATTAGGAAGGTTTGTGGCATGCACTGTGGTGGCAGGACAGGTAGCTTTCATCCTTCTAAGTTGGGAACTGCTGATTGAGAGCTCAGTGTCTGTTATTCTTAAAGTGTATTAGCTCTGGTGTAAGCACTTGGGCTTCAGGCCAGTTATTTTACATTAAGAAGGTTCGTGGTCTGCACTCTTGTGGGAGGAGAGGCTGGACTCTGCCCTTCTGAGCTGGGAATTTCTAGTTAGAGTTTTATAGTGCCTGAATATTTGAACTGTATCTTACTGAAATTGGTACACCTTGTTTGCTGTAGCATAGACTAGATCCAGGCCTGCTGAATCTAGCTTTGTTTGTATGCTTGTTATTTCCCTGGAATGCTAATTCCACCTAAAACGCGACTTCTCAGCGCTTCTGTGGATCCCTAGTGATATCTGCATTGCTTACTGTACTTATTTCCTTGCTTCGCTTGAAAGAAAGTTACTGTTTGTCGTTTTTGCATTTAAGTTACCTGTAACACATTGCACTTGTTACCTGGCACTTGCTCACTAAAGCAATTATAAGTCAGCACTAAAAATTAAAAGCACTACACCCTCGCTCCCCATTGGCCCTTGTTTTCAATTATAAAGGAATTCCCAATATTATTCTAGCATGTCCAAAGGTCAGTTGTCAATCTCCTCTCCGGTCCAGCTGGTGAATATGGGAATCTTGAGGCAATGTTACAACTGCCTCATGTACACAGACAACCCTCTCCTCCTCCCAACAAATTCCAACACATGTGAGAGATGCAACCATATAGCCAAACTGGAGGCTAAGCTCTCTCAACTCAGTACTGGCATAACCAGTCAGGAGGAGAAGGAAACCACACTCACTACAATTCCAGTCTCACATAGACCTACCACGACAGCAAACCAAACACATAATCACACAAAAACATACTCGGAGGCTCTAAATAAAGATCTGCCTAAGCAGCAGAGACCTCCAAAGCAGACACCCAAGCAACCGCTACCCCAAAACAAAACACGTGCAACACATATCTCACAAAGCCAGTGTGCCGAACAGTCACAGCCCTTAAGGCTAAACAACACACATGATACACTTGTAATAGGTGACTCTATCATCAGGCACACTGACGTCCCGCTCACCAGGCTGAACAAGGAGAAGGTCACGGTGAGCAGCCTGTCTGGCGCTAGGATCCACCACATAACACAAGCACTCAGGTCACTCCAAGGCAAGTACAAATATGACTCTGTCATTGTCCATGCTGGTGTGAATGACCTGAGACGTACCTCCCTGGACTACATGAAAAGAGACATAGAGGAGCTCTCTCAGCATGTAGCCCAGGCTGGTATGACCCTGACCTTGAGTAGCATCTTACCCTCACCAAGAATGATGCCACAATATGAATACAAGATGATCAATTTCAACAATTGGCTTAAGTATTGGTGTCATTCAAAGGGGATCCAATGCCTGTCAGCTTGGGATGATATGCACGACAAGCCACGATGCTTTGCTAGGGACGGCTTGCACCTGTCACCCCTGGGCTTTCGGATATTGGCAAAGGCTCTTGCTACCCCCATAGTGCCTTTTTTAGGCAAGGCTCAAAAGACAAACCCACCTCCATAGGTATCACAAGGGATAAGAAACTAAGAGTAATGCTACTCAACGCTAGAAGTCTAAACCTCAAGATGCACGCACTCGAAACTCTCCTTAGCATGGAGAACATCAATGTCTGTGCAGTAACAGAAACCTGGTTCAGGACTCCCGAGAGCACCCCAGCACTACCAGGTTATACCTCATACCATGCTTTTTGGCCCCAAAACTTGGACCGAACCACAAAAGGAGGGGGAGTATCGATATTCATCAAAGATACCCACACCTCCAGGTTGGTGGCAAAGCACGAAGCATCAGAGACTATCCATGTGCAACTAACAGTGGGTAAAACTGCCTTCCAGTTTATAGCCTGCTACAGACCACCCTCCCAAACCCAGGAACCCCACTCGGCCTTCCTGAGAACACTGGAAAATATGAAGGTCTCTCCGAACACCATTATATTGGGCAACGTCAACTACCCAAACATAGATTGGGAGCATTACTCTAGCTCCAACACCCTTGCCCAAAGGTTCCTAGAATTCATAAACTCAAATGCTATGGAACAACTTGTTACCACTCCCACAAGAGGGGAAAACATACTGGACCTGATCATAACCAACATGGGGACTCTATGCTCCAGACCAGAAGTGTATCCCTCACTGGTAAGATCAGACCATAAACTGATCTCACTGGATATTCACATCCCAACCCCACCCCCTTCCCAGAAAACCACAGTGAAAAACTTCTCTAAAGCAAATTTCACACCCCTCAAAACCGAGGTGGAATCCTTCAAAGCCCCCGGGCCTGTAGACAATACAGCCCAGACCGCAGAATCCTTTATAAATGCATTCTATGAACACCTTCAGGAATGCATGGATCATGCAATCCCAAATAAAACCAAGACCCAATCCTCCAAAGGCAGACGACCTGTCTGGTGGACCCCAGCCATAAACAAACTATACAACAGAAGGAGGAAGCTACTACATGATAGAGCAAAATCCCAAAAAGGGAAGGCATCTCTGATCAGTATTAGCAAAAAACTAAGGGCACTCATAAAATCGTCAAAGGCCAGCTTCGAGAGAAAAATTGCACAGGACACTAAAGATAATCACAAGGCTTTCTTTAGTTATGTTAGGAACCTGGGTGGGAATTCCCAGATATGCTCAGAATTAGTCCAAAATGACAAAAAATACACTGATCCCACAGACATTGCCAACATCCTAGCTGACAGGTTCAGCGCAAACTTCTCCCCTCCTCCCCACCAAAAGGGCAAATATCTATCCCAGCAGAGTGCTGCCCCCCTGACATCTCAGATGCTCAGGTGGGAGCCGCCCTCTCCAAAGCAAAAAACACAGCATCAATGGGACCAGACGGTGTCCCAGGCTGCGTCCTACATGAACTCCAAGAAGAGCTAAACCCAAACATAAAACTACTGTTCAATCTCAGCCTTACTACAGGATATGTACCCAAAGAGTGGCGTACAGCAACAGTGGTCCCTCTCCACAAAGGTGGTGCCTCAACGGACCCTGGAAACTATCGCCCCATAAGCCTGACTAGCTTGGTCTGCAAAGCTATGGAAAGGATCATCATGGACCTCATAAATAAAGATATTGGGGGCCTACAGACACTGGATCCTACCCAGTTTGGCTTTGTTAAGGGCAGATCCTGCCTCTTAAACCTGGTTGACTTCTTTGAAACAGTCACCAAGGCCATTGACAAAGGGAAGGCGGTCCACACAGCCTATCTGGACCTCGCAAAAGCCTTCGATACAATACCCCACTCAGGCATTATAGATAAGCTCACCAGCTTAAATATAAACCCCTATGTCACTAGATGGGTTGCAAACTGGCTCAAGGACAGAACCCACATGGTTAGAATTGCTGGAGCCATGTCAGACTCCAAACCAGTTACAAGTGGCGTCCCACAAGGCTCAGTCCTGGGACCTCTCTTGTTTGGTATATATTTCTCAGAGGTACAGGCCAACACGGAAGGACTGTGGCTGACCAAGTTCGCAGATGACTGCAAACTGGGCGCCATAATCGACTCTCCAGCTGACACAAGCATCCTCCAAAAGGGCCTCATAGAAACAGACAACTGGTGCCAGAGCCATGGCCTCAAGCTAAACGCCAAAAAGTGTATAGTCATCCCCTTTGGCAAAAACAAAGTGCCCACAAATTACCACATAGGTGGTAATCCATTAAGTACAGAAGAAGTCATTATGGACCTGGGGACCCAAGTTGATAGCAATCTCTCATTTGACAACCACGTGGCCAAAGTGGTTAGAAAAACATTTTATATAGCCCACCTAATCATGAAGGGATTCACATCTAGATTAGGGGAGGTCATCGTGCCTCTTTACTCATCCCTCATCAGGCCCATAATCGAGTACAATGCCCCTTTTGGGATGTACCTTACCAAACACCTGCAGCAACTAGAAAGACCCCATAAGTACCTCACCAAGAGGATCAAAGGGCTCAAACAGATGCCATATGCTGCCCGGTTAAAGAAACTCCAGCTCTACTCAGTGGCATACCGCCTGCTCAGAGGTGAGCTGTGCCTGACGTATAAGGCCATGTCCAACCCGGAATTAAGTGACATGCTGCACCTCAAAAAATCCAAATCCCATCGAGCTACACGCTCGAGAGACTTGAACCTCAGCACTGAAATAAATAGGACATGCTGGAGGGACAGATTCATAACCCAGAGGCTCCCTTCACTATGGAATAAAATCCCACTCCAGGTTAGGCAGAGTCCCTCATTGACTCTCTTCAAGAGGAATCTTGATGAGTGGATGGGAGATCATAGGTTTACCCCGGGTATCACTTCTGTGTCACTGTTAGACAGAGGCACAGTATACTAACCTCAAAAAAGGGCATAGCAAAATTAATTTAAAATGGGTGGCGAAAGCCAAACATACTCTGGCTAGGCTTATAAATGCCCTAGGGCAGATAGCCTAGTATGAACCTATGAACCTATGAACCTAAAGGTGTTTTAGGTCTGCAGATGCAGCTGCTTTGAAGGGAGGCAATGTAATGTTTGTCATTTGTACTGTTTTGACCACTGGAAAACCAGTTTTTCTAAGACATAGTTCAGGTCCCAGGCTGGAGTGGGTGTCCTTCTACGGAGCCTAATGTTAGATACACCTCTCAGGAATTGGTTAATCAAAGGGTAAGAGAAGACAGGCTGTTCAGCATGAAAATGTGCTGAAATGGCAGAGGCGTGGATTTTAATGGAGAAGAAGGAGAGGCCCTTGTTAAGTAGCTCCGCTAGGTAGCTCTGAGTAAGTGGGAGGGATGACTGGGAGCTGCTGTGACCTTTTGATAGGCACCAGGAGGTAAATCTTTTCCATTTCTCTGAGTAAAATTTCCTGGTGCTGGGCCTTCTGGCTTCCTTAATAATGACTAGGACCTGTTGGCTCAACTGTTGGTTATCCCTGGTCCCTGGAGGATAAGCCATGCAGAACGTTTGAGAGTGTGCAGGTTTGGATGCAGAATCTTCCCTCTGGCTTGTGTCTGGAGATCAGCAGTTAAAGACAGGGGTCTGTGAGGCTCCATGGTCATTCTGAGCAGCAAGGGATAGCTGATTGTTGTGTTGAGGCGAAGAAGTCCACCTCTGGTGTCCCCCACGCCTGAGTGATTTGGAGGAATGTCCCCTTTTGGAGCTTCCACTCATGGGGGTCTAAGTAGTTTCTGTTTAGATGGTCTGCTATGGTGTTTACCCCTGGTATGTACTGGGCTATCAGGTGTATGCCCATGGAGGAGGCAGTCTGCCAGAGGCTCATGGCTAGCTGGCAGAGAGGGTAGGAGTGTCCCCACTGCTTGTTGATGAAAGCCATGACTGTGGTTTTGTCTGTTTTTATGAGGAGGACCCCTGGTTTTAGATGGTCTTGGAAGGATGTGACAGCCTTGAGAATTGCCATCATTTCCTTTAGGTTGATGTGCCAATGAAGGTGCCTGCGGTCCCAAGAGCCTTGGGTGCACCGGGTGTCCAAATGAGCACCCCAAGCTAGGTCTGAAGCATCTGTGGTGATAGTCTGGCCTTGTGGTAGGTAGGAGAAAGGAAGGCCCTTGTTCAGAGTGCAGGCCTCTGCCCACCAAAGAAACTTGTTTCTTATGCAAGGAATGAGGGGGAGTGTGGTCTCCAGAGATTGAGAGTGTTGGCACCAAAGGTTCTTTAGGTACCACTGGAGTTTCCTCATGTGCATCCTGTGTCCAGAAGTGCGCCCAAGAAGATGATCTACCTGGAGGGGTTTAGGTTTGATTTTATTTCCTGTTGATAGTGAACCCTAGAGAGGATAGGGTTGTTTGTACAAACAGAAGGTCCTGCAGTAACTTCTCTTTGTTGTCTGCCTGGATAAGGCAGTCCAGATAAGGGTAAATCTGGATGTTTTGCTGTCTGCAAAAGGCAACCACTGAGGCCAGGAATTTTGTGAAGTCCCTGGGAGCCGCAGATAAGCCAAAGGTTAGCACAGAGAACTGAAAGTGTTGTGAACCTGCTCTGAAGCGTAGGTATTTTCTGCAAGACTCCCTTATGGCTATATAAAGGTAGGCATCCTTTACGTCTAGGGTGGCTAGTCAAGCATTTTTGCCCAGCATTGGTAAAAGTTTTTGAAGAGCTAGCATTTTGAATTTTGGGACCTCTAGGAAGGTGTTTAGTATGGACAGGTCGAGGATGGGTCACAAAGTGCCTTCTTTTCTTGGCACTAGGAACAGTCTGGAATAAAAATGTTTTCCTGCTTGCTTCTGTGGCACAGGCTCCACTGCCCCTTGAGCATGGAGTATGTACACTTGTTTTAATGCTTCTGCTCACTGACTTGGAGGTAGATTTGGGTAACCTGTTAAGGTTGGGACTTGTTAGAAGGTAAATTTGTAGCCCTGAGAAATTATTTTTAGTACCCATTGGTCTTTTGTTACAGACAGCCAATTCTGTTTGTAAAGGGATAGCCTTCCTCCTAACCCCTGATGGGAGGGGGAGTGGGAGTCATTGTACATACTTAGTGTAGTGAGTGGACTTAGAGGTCTCTGCTGTGGGAGTGGTGGAGGTCCACTGCTTAGTTCTTCACTGGCCTTGGTTTTGTGGTCTAACTGGTCTATCCCTGTGAGGCCTCTCTTGAAACTGTCTGTTGGGAGCTGGGAAAGACCAGTGTTTAGAAGGAAAGTTTCTGCTGAATCTGAGAGGTTGAACCTGGAGGAAGTCTTTTACTGTTTGCATAGATTTAGCTTTATCCTCCATCTTTTTAACGACCTCCTTTGTTTTTGATCCAAACAAGCGTTTTTTATCCAGGGGGGCATCAAGTAGTTTTGATTTTACATGTTTAGGTAGTGGCTGTTCCTTTAGCCATACGTGCCTCCTAATGACTGAACCTGCCACAGCGGCCCTACTAGAGGCTTCTAGGGCATCAAATCCGCAGTGCAGGGAGTGTTTAGCTACTTGAGAAGCAGAGTGCAGAAGATCTGCTAACTCTTTGGAAGTATTAGTATCTGGAAAATATGACATTTTTTGTTTCATAAGTTCCAAGGTGTGCTGTTGATATTTTAGCATATGGAACTGGCAGTTAAGATCTAATAGCTAAGGAACTTGTGGAGGTGTACTTTCTTACTCCATCTGTCCAGAGCTCTTGAGTCCTTGTCAGAGGGAACTGGATTTTTAGATGAGCTAGCCTTGGCCTCTTTGGGCCCCTGGGTGATGACCTCTGGGTCTGCTGCAGGGTTTTTAAACAAGTCCTTATGTGAATCAAGCACCCTGTAGTACCTGTCAGGTTTTCTAGGAGCAGGTGACAGGGCATCAGGGGTGAGGCTAGATTCATTGAAAACATCATGCACCACGTCCAGAATAGGAGGGATGGCCAAGGGTCTGTGCTGAAGAAGATCTAGAAACTCTTAGTTTTTTCTTAGACTGAGGATAATTTTGGGCTTCTCAGTGGAAATGCTGTCTGAGAGAGTGCAGGTTTTCCCCAAAAGAAAAGATCCTCAGGGGGGAGGCAGAAGGAATGGATTCCTCTGCATCAGAATCCTCAATGGAGGTGAGAGGTTGTTGTTCTTCATCTGAATCAAAGTAGAGTGAAATTTCAGAATCTGGCTCTATGTGAACTTCAGGGAAAGTATCCCTTTTTCTTTTAGAAGGAGTGGTTTGGCTACCCCTGATGGAAGTGATGAGATCCTCCGCCATTTTAAGTAACTGCTTCTGAGGTGTGGAGGGGGAGTAAGATGATAACTAGAGACTGTTTTCTTTAGTGTGGCCTTGCTTTTAGACATTGGTAAATCCATTTGTCATTGGGATGTGGTAGTCGGAGGCGAAGACATCGTTTTTTGCCTTGAATCAGTTGTGCAAAGAACCCCCTTAGAAGCCGGTGCCTGCATAGTGGCTCTGGACCCAACTGAAGCAGAGACAACCAAGGGATCGGATGATAAAGCATTCCCGGCAGCATACCAGACTCCAAAAGAGTCTTGGTAGAGGCCTGTGAAGAAAATGAGTCGGGCATCAGGGGCTGCGAAGGCACCTCATTGAATTCCTGAGAACTGACGACTTGTTTCTTGGGCAGGTCATCAGAAGGCTTAAGTTTGTGTGGTCTGTCCCTTTATCTTTTCATTTTTTGAGAATATCCACAGACTGCTGACTGACGGATGCCATTTCATAATGCGAGGAACTACTTCAGAAATGCCTGGCTACAAATTCAGCTCTACTGTAAATAGTCCTTGAATTGAAAATTGTGCAGAACCAACAACGGGGGATGTCGTGGTCTGGGCCTAGACAAGTATTGCACAAAGTATGGATGTCTCGGTGTGGTATTTGTTTTCCACAGCGGAGACAATTATTGACTTTTCAGACATCAGATAGTGCAAGAAAAAAATTTCCAGCGGGGTACTTAGCTTTAGTTGTTTTCAGTTTCATCTTCAAATCTGGCAATGACCGACCGGCACACATGCAAACTGCTTTTGCTTCGGGCTCCACAGCAAGAAAGACTGATGTAATGGTGCCGGTTGCTCTCCTTTATACCACTGACAACCTGACGTCAGTCCACAGGTGACAGCACCCGGCGCAGGGGAGAAACTTGATTCTGGTATTCGGGCCGACCGAAGGCTACCCAGCAGGGATAACCCACAAGTGATGACTGCAACAGTGAAACACGAAGAACATCTGGGTTTAATAACAGGGACAGTCTTCAGTGAACAATTCGTATCAGGAACTTCGGGATTCATCACAGGAACAGGAATATTTTGGAACTTCTTCTGGTACTGGAACACTGGACAACCCACTCTGAGAGAGTCTTTCACACAGGCTATATGCTGCGGTATAGGCTCAGATACTGCTAGCAGATGTCTCTGATTCTGCCTAAATTCTGCTCCTTGTGATTCCACAATGTATGATCTGGGCTCTGGGCAAATACTCTTCATGACTTCAATCCAATCATAACCACTGGACGTTTGCATCCTTACCACTTCTCCCTCTTGTAATGGATTGTGCCGTTTGCTGGTTTTATCATAATAGGACTTCTGGATTGAATGCTTCCTCAACGGATTGGCTTTTACAGATCTATTGTTCTTGACACATGAAACCAATAACTGACTACTGACTGGTAATGTGGTTGTGGTTTGTCTCAACAGAAGTCTCTGGGCAGGTGAGCCAAGATATTTAATCATGTGGAACATTTCTAAGATTCAGAAGATTCAGAAAAACATCATTGTTATCTCTTTTCAACTTCTCTAGTAACTGTTTTGCACTCTGAACTGCCCAGTCTGCCAAATCATTCGACTCAGGATACTCTGGGCTACTCATGATATGAGTAAAGTCCCACTCTTTGGCAACTCTTTTAAACTGCTGGCTTGTAAACTGCATGCCATTATCAGAAATAACTCTGTCAAAATCCATGAACTGCAACATGATGTTTCATCTTGGTAATGACAGTACTGGATGCTAGATTGGGAAGTAGGTCAATCTCGAACCAATTTGAGTAAGACTCTGCTAACACCAAATAATGTTGACCATTCCACTCAAAAATATCAATTGCTACTGCCGACCAAGGTAGATCCAGAATCTGGTTTAGCAGAAGCGGTTCTTTCTGCTGATGTGACTTAGTACTGTTACACACAGAACAAGAAGATAGCACTCTCTCAATATCTTGTCACACAGAAAACCAAAATATTAGTCCTCTCGCCCGTCTTTTTGCAGAGTCTGCTCTTGGGTGACCTCTAGGCAAGATAGTGATGTACTCCTGTTGAAAGGACTTTGGAACAATAATTTTAGGACCTTTCAAGACGATACCATTGTCAAACAAAATCTCATCTCTGTATGGGAAATAAGGCTGTACTTCTTAAGGTAAACTTGATTGCTTTGACGGCCATCCATGTTTGATAAAGGAGTTGAGCTTCTGTAAAACTGGGTGTACAGCTGTGTGATGGCTAAGCTCATCAACATGTGTGGAAGAAAAATTTCTCACTTCCATAACTTCAAAATCAAGACGTTAATTTTCATGCTGTTGAGTGGTTGTTTTGGGCAATCTGGATAATGTATCAGCTAGATAAAGACGTTTGCCTTTCTTGTAGACAAGATTGAAATTGTACTTTTGCAATTTCAGCATTATGCGTTGCAGTCTGGCTGGAGCTGTGTGCATAGGGTTTCTCAAAGGATGGTGGCCTGTTTTGATTTGGATAGGTCTACTATACACATAATCATGGAACTTGGAACATGCAAATACAATAGCCAAAAGCTCTTTCTCTATCTGGGCATAGTACATTTCAGTTGAAGTAAGAGATCTGGATGCACAGGCAATAGGCTGATCCTGTTGTAGAATGACTGCACCAAGACCAAATTTTGAAGCATCACATGAAAGAGTAACTGGCTTGTGAACATCATAATATCTGAGAGTTGGTGGACTGGTAATTCTCTGTTTCAGCATATCAAATGTACTCTGGTGGTGTTCTAACTATGACCAAGATACAGCTTTGCATGTCAACTCTCTGAGTGGTGCTGCTCTTTGACTCAAGTCTGGAATAAACTTGCCTAGATAGTTGACCATGCCAAGAAAACATTGCAGGGTTTGAACACTGTCTGGTGCTGGCATCTCGAGAATGACTGTTTGCTTAGAAGGGTCTGGTCGTAAGCCTGAACTGGTAAATAAATGACCAACATAAGTGACTTCTGGTAGCCAGAGTTTGCATTTCCAAGGATTCAGCTTAAGATTCACTTGACGTGCTCTGTCCAGAACTTTTCTGAAGTTTCTGTCAAGCTCATCTACACCATTACCTCCTACTAGTATGTCTACTATGATGGCACAAGGATATCCAGAAAATAATTTACTCCATTGCACGCTGAAAAACTTCACTTGTTGAACTGATCCCAAATGGCATTCTCAAAAATCTGTACCTAACAACCGAAGTACTGAAAGCAGTGAGCAGCAAAGATTTTTGTCAAGCAGAATCTGCCAAAATGAGCTCTTTGTATCTAAGACAGAAAAAAACAGTGGCATTTGGCATAACAGCTGCAACTTCGACTGTCTGCATTGGGTGATGGTCTTTTCAGTGCCTTATTCAAATCTCGTGGATCTATACATATCCGGATGTCATCTGACCTTTTCTTATGTGCTACCACCATGGAAGATACCCACTCGGTCGCTTCTTCAACTGGTCAAATTAAACATTGTTGTACCATTTTGTCTAACTCAGCTTTGACTCTGTTCTGCATGGCTACTGGAACTCTGCGAGCTGGCCTGATAACTGGACTGACTTCTGGGTCTAACCTCATGGTACACAACTGGAAACTTGCCTTGTTTGTCTTTGAAAAGATCAGCATAGGAAGAAAAAATGGACTGGGCGAAATTAGAACTGGGGCCTTTTAAGCTAACATGATGGATTTTCCTATTAAATGAAAGCAGTCCCATTTTCAAAGTGTCTCTGAGCCATAATAATGACTGAACTTGTCTTTTGACCACATAAAAAAAACAAGTCGTAGCATCTGCCAGCAGAGTAACATGAAAGCACTGTTGAGCCTTCAGTTTGAATTTCTTCCCCACCATAGGCAACAAGGTTCGCACACTTTGCCAAATTAAGCTTTTCAACCATGACATACTCTGGCAAATGTATCTGCTGAAATAACACTGCACTTAAAGCCTGTGTCAACTTTGAGCTCTATGGGTTTGCCATTTATCCGAACAGTACAAAAAAATTTCATTTTTGGCCCATAAATCTACTGCATTAACTGTTTCACTAAGCACTGACACACCATCAACATGAAAAGTATGGTCACAGCTCTCTAATTGATGAACTCATTTCTTAAAATGTTCCCTTTTAATAAATGAAAGCACACATTCTTTTGATTTACAAAATCTTTTGAAGTGATTCAATTTACTGCATTTGTGGCATTGTTGACCAAAAGCTAAGCACTTCTCCTTTTTAGACTCATGGCTTCCACAAGAATTACAATAGTTTGCAATTAAAATAGGTGCTGGCCCATGCTTTGAGTTTGCTGACTCACTCTTATGCCTTAATGAGACTGTGCAGTTTCTAGAATGTACTGGAAAGCTCTGTGATTTACCAGTGAGTGCTGCAGGGGCTACAGTTGCTGCCATGAGCTTGGGCCTGTTTCTTTTAACTACATGCTGAATGTATCTACATGAGCTCAAGAAGTTACTGGAAACATGCATGTCTCATTAATAAGCATATGTGTGTGCTTTTCTGTAAGCTTGTGTATCTGACAAATCTCAATGGTCTTATTCAAAGTTAAATCACTGTCACAAAGCAAAATCTTTCTCACAGCATCATCTTCAGTAACACACACAAGTCTGTCCTTTATCAACTCATCCTTTAGATCACCAGATCTGCACATTTTAGTTTTTTTTTTCTCAGGTCAGTTACACATGCTGCAAAAGTTTCACCAGACTTTTGATCTCTTGTGTAAAACAAGTGCCCTTCCATTGTAATGTTTGTCTGGGGCTTACACATTTCTCTAAATTTACATTTTAAGCACTTGGGGGTCCTCCCTTGACTCAGCCTGTACAACAGTATGATGGTTTTCCCCCTCTCCTGCATAGATAGCTGGTGCATACAAAAATGAACACTCCCTTTCTATGGCTTCTGACCCAGCTAAATTAAGCAGAATAAATGCCTTTGTATGGTCATCTTTATCAGAAAATGCAGCATGTATGAAAATGTCATACTCTTGCTCAAACACTCTCCAGTTCTCTGCAATATTATTATCAAACACCAATGGACCTGGTTTTCTAAATCCGTCTGCCATGCCAACAAAGTATGCACAAATACACTGGAAATATGGCCCTTGTACTTGTATATGAACAAACTCTCAGCAGTTATCTAATATGAAAAATACGTGCCGAGTAAAAATGCAGTCATTTCTCTTTGACTTTATTTCAAACATTTTCCATAGTAATTTGAATAATCTTAGCAATATCGGACATTTCTATTAATTTTAATATCATTTAGAGCATATCTTATACTTCGTTTTATATTTTGTGAATGAGAACTTATTTGAGCAAGTTTTAACAGCTGAAATTCGCCTCTGACCTCTTTTGTGAATTGTGCTTTTATCTGGTTGATCCACTCCTCTATATTCCTCCAGCAGTTGTCAGACGCCTCTCTAATTCGAGTTGGAGAAACTGGAGTTCTTTCTGGCCATTTGTCATTAGAACCATGCCTCTCTTAGCACCATATCCCATTCTGACACCATATTGCTCGTCCTCTAGCCATGATGAAGTAGGCAAGGTATTTTGTTTAGATGTTTTATTACACAGAAACACATCAGGATGGATAGCAGCATCATAAAATATAAACACACTGAACAACAGACAGACCTTATACACATATATATTCAGATCTTAACAGCTAACTACAAAATGGCAGTCAGGCTCTCACATGCTCAGTATTTATACACTTGTGCAAGCCCATGGATAGCTTCTTAAAGGTACATACACACAAACTGATCTACACATACCATGCCTGTTTAATCTTAACCATGTCTCCCAAATGCATTGTGCAGATAGTGTTAACATCTGCAATAGAAGTTGAGTATGTAAACCGGGACACATAGAATGATTTTCTCATTCTCTTCATTACGTTTTGCTCAAATGCCACAAATGATCCCAGATCCCTTAACACAGTGTCTATTTTTAGGGTAATTTTTCGAGGGACTAATTCACTTGACTTGAAAGTTTGAAAATTAAAAGTTATGTACCTACCATAACGTTCCATGTTAGTTGTCTTCTCTCGCCTTCTTTCTTGCTGGATGGGTTCGGAGCCGATCCTCGGCTCCGACTCGGCACTTGCTAAGCTCGAGAGCTTATTTTTACCAGCTCGAGGCAACCCTATATCCCATGATACAAGGCGGAGATTACTCAGATCTCGTTTGGTAGCTAAGAAATAGCAGAACTTCCTTCCAACATAGAAGGAAGAAATAAAACTAAATGACATCATAACTGTAGCAAATATTTACCTAACATACAAACTTGGAGCCAAGTATATGGAAAGGTAAAAACCTCTAATAGAGGATTAATAATCTTCTCGGTCTGACCAGGCTAGGGGGAAGGAGGGAGGGACGCAAGAAAGAAGGTGAGAGAAGACAACTAACATGGAACGTTATGGTAGGTACATAACTTCTAAATGTTAAGTTGTCAATCTCGCCTTCATTCTTGCTGGATGGGACCACGTCCCTAGCACCTCTATCCTGGGTGGCTCATTGGAACAGACTCTTGAGAACAGTGGAACCAAAATTTGCTCTATCTCTGGAGACCAAATCTAGTTTGTAATGTGAGACAAAGGTATGAGGAGAGGCCCATGTGGCTGCTGCACAAATAGTATCTATTGGAAGTCTAGCTTGAAAAGCCGTAGATGTAGCTAGAGCTCTGGCAGAATGGGCTTTTGGGACAGAAACCAATTCTTTGCCCCTGAGCTGATAAATGTAAGTGATCAATGAAGACAGCCACCTAGATAAAGTAACCTTAGAAACTGGAAGGCCTTTCCTGTTGTCTGCATAGGATAGAAAAAGTTGATCAGACTTTCTAGAAATTTTTGTCTTATCCAGATAATATCTCAGCTGGCGATGTACATCGAGATAATGTAGCTTTTGTTCAGCTCTATCAGAATAATTCGGGAAAAATACCGGAAGATCAATGGACTGGTTTAGGTTAGTCTGAGATGCTACTTTCGGTAAGAAAGATGGATTAGTTCTTAGGGACACCCTATCTTTGTGAAAAATCAGATAGGGGGGACGAACACAGAGAGCATGAAGCTCAGATACTCTTCTGGCAGATGTAATGGCAACTAGAAACAGTGTCTTCCAAGAAAGCAATTTCAAGGAACAGGCCGCTGCAGGTTCGAACGGGGGAAGAATCAAAGATGATAAAACTAAATTTAGATCCCACTGTGGTGGGGGGTCTCTAATTGGAGGTTTCAATAAAAAGATACCTCGAAGGAATGCTTTGCAAAGTTTATGTGACATGATATTGTGGTCCAAGAAGCCTATGTGAAAATTTGAAATGGCTGCCAGTTGAACTTTCACTGTGGAAGAAGAAGATCCTGAATGAAAAATGCCAGCTAGGAAGTCCAATATTGAATGAATTGGAGCAGTATAGGGATCTATGTTCCTAGCTTTTGCCCAGAAAGAGAAACGTCGCCATTTACTAGTGTAGATCTTTCTGGTGGAAGATTTTAGGGAAGCTACTATGATATCCCGTACGGGATTAGAAATCATAGGGAGCCTGGCTAAGGATGGAAGTGGAGCAACCAAGCAGTGAGGTTGAGAGAGGGTATGGATTGGTGCAGGTGACCCAACTGGTGGGTCAGAAGATCTAGAACCGGATCCAGATGCCATGGCTGTACCAATAGGTAACGATGTAGGAACGGAAACCATATCTGTCGAGGCCAATAAGGGGCAATGAGAATCAATTTGGCTCTCAAGGCGGTTGCTTTCTGAATTAGCTGAGGTATCAGCGGAAAGGGAGGAAAAGCATAAAGAAGTCCCCGGGGCCAATCTTGGGTTAGAGCGTCTCTGGGGGGATGGCCTGGGAGGAGGAAGAGAGAGAAGAAGTCTGGGCATTTGCTGTTTTGGGGTGTAGCAAAAAGGTCGCAGCAAGGAATTCCCCAGTTCTGAAAAATCTCTTCCGTCACTGTCTGTTTGAGAGACCACTCGTGAGGCATGAGAATAGCTCTGCTCAATCTGTCCGCTATGATGTTGGATTTCCCGGGGATGTGCGTTGCTATCAGAAACCGATGAGAGGAGATCGCCCATTGCCAAAGTCTGAGAGCCTCTCGACATAGTGGATAGGACTTGGTTCCGCCCTGTTTGTTTATGTACCATACTACTGACATATTGTCCGTTTGAACTGCAATTGTTCCCTGAGGAAGAGAGTCGTTGAGGGCTTGCAACGTTAAAAGCACTGCTCTCATCTCCAGAACATTTATGTGCAGGTGGTACTCGTGAGGTTGTCAAGTGCCATGGACCATTCTGCCCTGATAATACCCCCCCCACACCCGATCAGGGAGGCGTCCGATGTAACCGTGGCAACTGGGGCAAGAGGGACAAAAGGTCTGCCTTGATGGATCTGAGGGGACGATATCCACCAAGTCAGATGTTTCTTGCAAATTGGGGTTACTATGATCCGGTGACGCATGGGAAGCTGTTGAAAGGACCATTGAGTGAATAACATCCATTGAAGTAGCCGCATGTAAAAGCGGGCTAGAGGAAGAAGTGTTATGGCGGCCGCCATAAGACCCAGCACTTTTAGAGCAAACCTGGCCTGAATTTTTTTGCTGAATAGGATCACTTGGACGTGTTTTTGAATGTCCAGGATCCTCTGGTCTGTCAACCTTGCCGAAAGCTGCACGGTGTCCAAATTTGCGCCTATAAAGGTAATATATTGACAAGGCGACAAGACAGATTTTTCTACGTTTATAGAAATTCCTAACCCTCTGCAGGTGTGAATGGTGTGATTTCTTGCTTGGAAGAGCTGATGCCTGGTGGTGGCAGTGAGGAGCCAGTCGTCTAGATATGGAAACACCTGGAATCCTTGATGTCTCAGATGAGCCGTAACCACTGCCATGCATTTGGTAAACACTCTGGGGGCTGTAGTGAGTCCAAAGGGCAGGGCCCTGAATTGGAAGTGACTGGTTCCCAGCCGAAAGCGGAGGAATCTTCTGGAACGCCTGTGAATTTTTATGTGATAGTACGCATCCTGAAGATCTATAGAGCACATCCAATTGTCCTTGCCCAGAAAGGGTAGAATGGACTGTAGCGTGACCATCCGGAATTTTGATTTTTTTACAAACTTGTTGAGTTTGCTCAGATCTAATATTGGCCTCCAGTCCCCTGTCTTTTTTGGAACTAAAAAGAACCTTGAGTAAATTCCGGATCCTAATTGGTCTGCCGGGACTGGTTGGATGGCTCTTTTTACTAGCAGTTTTGATATTTCTAGTACTGCTAGTTCCCTTAGACCGGGTGGAACGTCTGGAAGGGTTCCCTTTTGTTGACTTGGGGTTTGAATAAAGGGGATCTTGTAACCCTCGGATATAATTGACTGTACCCATTTGTCTTGAGAAAGGGAAAGCCAGGCTATTGGGTACAGCGATAATCTTCCCCCGACTGCCTCCGAAGGCGGACAATCGGGCAACATCTCAGGGATGCTGAAAGGGTTTGTCAGAAAGAGGCTCTCTGCTACCCTGATTCTGCGGACCCCCTCTGCCTCTAGGACGGCGTCTATTGTTATTACCCCCTCTGCCTCTGGGGGTAAACTGACTTCGTGCGTCAGGCGTGACTCCTTGAGATTTGCGGAACCACATTTTTCCTCCCTTCTGTCCTTTGGGGTAAGGTCTAGAAGGGGCGGAGAAACGGACTCCTACGGCAGAAAGAGTCTTGCCATCTTGTTCGCATCTAGTCAAAGTTTCTTTCACTTGAGGACCGAACAATGTCGAGCCATCAAAGGGGGAGTTTGTGAAAGACGCCTTGAAGGGGTCTGCAAAATTACAAAGCCGCATCCAGGACTGACGCCTTAAAGCCACTCCTGTGCCTGCGGCTCTACTCGCTCCATCGGCTGCATAAGAGATGAGTCACATGGAGGAGTTGGCAATAGAGTTAAGGATTCCTAGCTGTGAGGAAATCTTGTCCTGAGCCCCAGCAGCTGACGGATCCTGTAAAACTTCCCCCAGCTCCTTAAGAACATCTCTTTGGAGGTGGGTGAAGTGGCATAGATAGTTCAGCGATCTCATTGCAAAAGTCGCTGAGGAAAAAATCCGCTTACCGTACCTGTCCATAGTCCTAGAATCCTTATTAGGAGGATGAACAGGTACTGAAGGATCAGCTAGCTCCTTCTTGGTGGCAGCAGCCACCACCATGGCATCAACCGGGACACCTTTCGTTAAGTACTGCCTATCCTGAGGAGCTGTAATAAATTTGGAAGGTCTCCTAGGGATAGGTTCCACCGAATCCGGAGCCATCCACGCCTTCCGAGCCACTACTTCCATGAGAGGGTCGAAAGGCGGAGACACCCAGGAGGTGGAGGGTCGAGATCCGAACGCCTCTAGGTATACTGACTCGTCCTCGGAGGGATTAAGGGAGGGCCAGTTCCCCCTCTGTTTAAGGATGTCAAGGATGTCTGAAAATGAGACATCCTCAGAGGAGGACCTTGGGGACCCCTCCGACTCATCCAAGTCAGTATCTGATGTGGTAGACTCAGGGGAGTCTACATGTTTCCTCTTACATGTCCTCTTACGAGGGGGTTCTCCTGACAGATCAGGAGAAGCCTCGGAAGAGGAAGATATTCCCAATGGGGAAACCTGAGGCGTTGGATCTCTGGGTCCAGGAGCAAGAGAGTGAGAAGAGACGTCAGCAGGCACTGTAGTGGGAGGAGCTGATGGAACAGTCCGTTGACTAAGCCCAGGGGCTAGTACACTCCTCATCACCTCGAAGGCTCCCCCATCAGAGAGACCAGAAGGCTCCCGCTCCGAAGAGATAGGAACCCCAGGCCTCACAGACAGGGAAGGCTCCGAGGCAGATGTCGGGGCCGAACTCACCAACGCCGAAGCTCCGAGAGGGAGAACGGGGTCGGACAAGGGTCCGATGCCACTCGCCCCCTCGGAGCCGACGAGAGAGAGCAGACGCCCGGATCCCTCCAATGAAGGTCTCAAGGAGGAAATCGGAGCCGAGGACGTCGGAGCCAAAAGGGGTTGTATCGGCTCCGAGGTCACAACGGTACCGGTTCCGAGGAGCTCTGGCTCCGAGCTCTGTAAGAGAGTCGAAGGAGGAATTTTGAGTGGGTGTGATAAAGCTACCATCTGTTGAGATGGGCTATGGAGAATTTGTGCCAATGCCTGAGACTTTAAAAGTCTACTCACCACTCTCTCGAGGTCATGATCCGATAGCCTGGATGACCGAGAAGATCGAGAAGATCGGCTCCGATGGCTCCGCTCCGAGAGCAAGGGTGATCTCGGAGCCGAATGGATTGATTCCACTGAAGGAGATCAAGATCTCTTTTTCGAGATCAATGGAGCCATCGGAGCCGAAGAGACGTCGGCCCCAGCCGGAGCCGACTCTGAACGTGTGGACTGAATAGTATCGGCGCCGAGTGGAGCCGATACTAATCCTGGTGCAGAAGGATCGGCTCCGGCCGGAGCCGATCTCGACCCAGAAGGAGATATACCTGCAGCCGACGGCTTCGAAGCCTGAACCGAAGGCTTAGCAGGTTTCGAGGGCTTCCCCGGCGCCGACTTAGTCGGGGAGCTCTCAGGTTTTAATAAGCCCCTTAAAATGAGCTTATTTTTCCTCTCCTGCAGGACTCTTGGGCTGAAGGCATTACAGCTAGCACAAGAGTCCTGCAGGTGAGAAGGTCCCAGGCAATAAATACAAGAAGTGTGACCGTCTGTCAGAGACATCTTCTGACAGCACGAATCACACTTCTTGAAACCTGAGACCTTAGTGTCTTTCGACATATTAACTGTGTCGAAGAGAACACTAGACAAACACCACACACTAACACTCAGTCCAAATTAAATTTATTTAACTTAAATTAATGTAACCAACACACACAAGGATACACAATCACTCACTCAAAATATCCTGACAGAAAATTTAGGGAGGGGAAGGCCTAGGGCCTACAAGGGTAAAGGAACAACTCACTCAAGGAGGGAACACTGACGGGAATAGGGCTAAGGTGACTCGATACTAACTATAAAATTAAATTTTAGTGAAAAAAGGAATTTAAAACAGGGGCTGAAGAAATCTATTAAGTCACTTACCTAGAGCTGGTAAAAAGGCACCACGTAAGCGAAGCGGCAAACGAGATCTGAGTAATCTCCGCCTTGCATCATGGGATATAGGGTTGCCTCGAGCTGGTAAAAATAAGCTCTCGAGCTTAGCAAGTGCCGAGTCGGAGCCGAGGATCGGCTCCGAACCCATCCAGCAAGAATGAAGGCGAGATTGACAACTTAACATTGAGTATTAAAATGTGTATGTCTTTACAGTGAGTTTTAGACCATGGCTCCATCACTAGTCATTTGTGTTAAACACATTTGCTAGATGTTGGCGACTTGGGAGGAATTCAAAAAGAGCTCCCAGTTTACATTAATCTGCGATGCTGGTTAGCCAGAGGCCTTCGGCATTAGCCTTGACTTCACAAAAGTAGTTGTCAAACTGGAATGGGGTGAGCACAGAGCCATGGGGTACTTTGATAGCGTCTGCTGTCTTGTTGCAGGTAGTCTCACCAATCTAGAATTAATGGGTCCTGTGTGTGAGCCAGTTAGCAATCCAGTGATTGGTGTAAGGAATTACCCCCAGCTCAGACAGCCTATCAACATCTGAGCAGGGTATTGTATTGAGTGACTTAGCCAGCTCAACATACTTAGAATGCACTGTTTTACTCTCATCCATTGCCTTGGTGACCTTCTCAAAGAAGTATAAAAGGTTAACAAGTCATGACCTTCCCTTAACAAAGCAAAATGAGGATGTGTCTAGGGTCTGTAGGTAGCCCATATACTCCTGCATCCTTTCAAGAATAATTTTTTCTATTGCTTGGAATACTATCTTGAATGATGGATGGGTCTGTAGTTCCCTGGTTGAGTTGATGGCCCATCCTTGTGTGTGTGTGTGGGGGGGGGGGGGGGGGGTAATGACAACTGTGCGTCCTCCACTGACTTGGAATGTAGCCTGTTTAGAGGCTGCAGTTGAAGAGTGTCTCAAGTACTCTTGTTAGATCATATATCAAACTGTTCAGGAAGTAAACAGTGACATCAGAGCACATGGTTGCAGTATCCTTTGAGCAAGTGCTGGCAGCCCAGGACCCTAGTGATAGATGGATGAAGTATTTTGTAAGGGGTTTTCAACCTGATGAGCAGTGAGGGATGTTAAAGTTTGTAGTTATTTTTCAGCTTCTAGATGTGCTATATATGTGTATCGCTGCAGTTTTTAATACTTGAAACATTGTATGGAATGAGTTTCACTTACACAGTACATTTTTCTTCTACATCTTCTTCCCCTACTGACAATCCATGCCACAGAGTACATAGCATATGCACCAACATCCCTGAATATCACTGTTGTAGTTAGTGTCAACAGTCACCATATTAATGATGCAAATGAGCCTAGTCCAAACAAAATCCGGAGAGGTAATACAACTGAAACATGATGAAATTAGACACATATGGAAAAATTAGTAGTTAACATGAAGAACCATATGAAAAAATGCTCAATCTCCTTTAACACTGCTCTAAAACTCTGAAAACCTTCAACTGTAATGAAGCAGTCCATGACCAAAACTATCCACATACATGAAGATATTGCTGTGAGAAGGCACTGGAGATTCCTAAGCTGCTGGAAGTACTCCTTCCATCTGCCTTTGAAGTCCTGTGGACTGGTGAGCATGTTGTTGCTGGCATTTCTTATGAAGGGTGTCTGACTGTCTTCTTTATCTTTCTGACTTGGCCTTGCAACCTAATGTAGTTTCTTTGTGCCACCTACCGATTCTCTTTGCAGAAGCTGGTAGAGTGCCTCCAATGCCCTTTTCTTTGCTATTGCAACTCCTTTCTTACCTTCTGTGTTTGGCAACCTGTATTCCTTCCTAGCCTCATTGGTCTTTTCTACCTCCCACTTTTTTCTGCACTCTGTGTTTCTTTCGTGGAGATCCTGGACTTCTGCATAACACCACACACTTTCCTTACGTACCTTATTAACATACATGGCTAGGCCACATTTCAGTTCTGTAGTCCTCACATGCTATTTTGAGGCACTGCCGTTCTTAAAGTACACCTATTTCCACCTCTTCCTGGGGTACTGGAGCACTGAATAATTCTTTGAACTGATGTACTTTATCTCCAGTCACCTACCTGGTCTTCAGTCTGATCTCTGTTGACCTTAGAACAGTCTCTGCCCACTGCTTGCAGCTGATTGTGACAACCAGTGGTTTATGCTGTGGGCCAACAGTTTCGCTGCAGATAAGTTTGCAATCATTGATTATACCCTAGTACCCTTTCCTCACTAGGGGAAGTGTACCTGACTTGCATACTGCCCACTCTTGTATGTGAACTTGAGACTGTCTCTCTCTATCTCTCTCTGAACCATGTGTTGGCTACTATCAAGCCATTTGCCAGACAGAAGTCTAGAATGGCCTCTTCCTTATTCCTGCTGCCCCACCTAAATGGAGCCAGGCAGTCCTCATATCCTGATGTTCATCGTGTTTCACTGTTGCAGTCATTACACTTGGGTTATCCTGCTGGCAGAATACCCTCAGTCGGCCTAAATTCCAAAGTCCTGGTCCGGCGTCGGTTGCTGTCGCCTCCTCCCTGACGTCAGTGCACCAAGGGTATATAAGATGCAGCCGACGCCATTTTCTTCAGTCTTTCTTGCCGCGCGGTGCCCGAAGCAAAAGCAGTTCGCAAGTGCCAGTCGTCCGACTCCTGAGATTTTCGAATTTGAATTTCAGATCTGAAGTCTTCAATAAAGCTAAGTACCCCGCTGGGGAAACTTTTTCTTGCTCCAGACCGATGTCAGTAAAAGTTAACAAATGTATTTCTTGTGGGAAGCAAATACCTCATAAGGATTTTCACTCTTACTGTATTCCTTGCCTAGGCCCTGACCACGACGTTGCTAGTTGTCGGTTTTGTGCTAGATTCAACCAACGCACTATTAAGCGCCGGTTTGATTTTGCTTTACATTACTTTGGCCGAAGGTTTAACTACATAATGCCATCGGAACAACTGATGACCGGAATTCATAAAAAACGCAAAGACAAAGAAAAGGACAGGCATCCGAGGTCCAAAACCGATGACGAAGCCTCTTCTAGGTCAGTCGCCGGTTCGCCGGTTCTCAGTGAGGCGCTTTCGCAGCCCCTGACACCCGCTACCTCAGAGGCACAGGCCGCCTCCGACTCCCACATAGAGACAACTAGGCCTCTGGAAACTCAAGGTATTGGGCCTACGGAAACTATTCCCTCAGATGGGTCCGGAACCGCTGAGCAGGCATCGGCTTCTGAGGGTGTTTTCAGACCTTCACAGCTTACTATCAAGTCCACTTCAGCAGCCAAGGCAAAGTCTAAAACACCATCAAAGACAAAGAAACAAGTACAGCATTCTCCTGGACAGGCATCCATGCCAAATAAACAGATGCTTAAAATGGCCGTGGACCTAATTACTTTGATCAGGGGTTCCCATCCCCCTCCTGATAAAAGGCCCAGGCAAGACACTGACTATGACTCCTCTAACCAGGTTTCTATTTCCTCTGATTCGTCTTCAGAACAAGGATATTCTCTTCCTCCCTATGAGGACTCTGATGCTGAAGAATCTATCCCTTCAGCCTCTCCTCCTGAGGATTACTCTTTTGGGGAAACCTTGCACACAATGAGGGAGCATTTCCATTGGGAGAGCCAGGATTATTCAGAGTCCAAGAAAAGACTCAGAGACTTTCTTTTACTGCCTCAGCACAGGCCCCTTGCTATCCCTCCTGTACTAGATATTGTTGATGATGTTTTTTCTGAATCCAGTTTGTCTCCAGATTCTTTACCCCTTGCACCAGTCAAGCCAGACAGGTACTACAGGGTCCCAGACTCTCATAAATTTCTTTATAAAAACCCTGCTGCTGATCCAGAAACAGTTTCTCAGGGTCCCAAAGGGGTCAAGGCTTCCACTGCAAAAAACCCTGTTCCCTCTGACAGGGATTCTAGAGCACTGGATAGATGGGGGAAAAAAGTTTACACTTCTGCTACTTTAGCTGTAAGGGCTTTAAACTGTCATTTTCACAAGCTTAAATATCAACAATATGTAATGTCTTTGCTAAAACAGAAAATGCTTACAAGCTCAGAATGTCCTGAAAATAAGGAAATGCAGAATTTATTGCATGCAGCTGAACAAGTGGGAAAGCATACTCTGCAATGTGGTTTTGATTCATTAGAGGCTTCTTGCAGAGCCGCAGTTACAGGCTCTGTCATTCGAAGGCATGCTTGGTTAAAAGAACAAAGTTTAGCTGATCATGTTAAAGCAAAATTATTGGATGCTCCATTACAGCATGACACTTTATTTGGTGTTAAGGCAGAAGAGGTGTTAAAGAAAATGGAGGATAAAGCAAAATCAATGCAGACAGTAAAGGATTTCTTACACGTTCAGCCACCTAGATTTAGCAGGAACTGGCCTTCAAAAAATTGGTCCTTTCCAGTGTCAGACAGACCACAAAGAGGCAGATACTGATGCCCAAGAGGCAGATCTCAGCCCCAAGGCTCATACAGACCTAATCAATGGGGTGCTGCAGCCCCCAAAGGCAGAGAAGACAAATCTCAACCTTATAGGAAACAGTCAAAATGACTTCCCTCTACAAAAGCCAAGCACTTACCTTTTGACAGCACCCTTACGGGGAAAACTAGCACTCTTCTCAAAAAATTGGCACATGATCACCCAGGACAAATGGGTACTGAAAATTGTTTCTCAGGGTTACAGGGTCCACTTTCACACCCTACCAAGGTCAAAAGGTATGCCAGACCTACCACAAAACCAATGGGCAGAGGCACAAAAACATATTTCTGCTCTCATGGACATGAGAGCTATTCAAAAAGTACCACAGCAAAAACAGGGGCAAGGATTTTACTCAAGACTTTTCTTGGTACCCAGAAAGGACAAAGCCTGGAGACCAATACTGGACCTGTCAGTTTTAAATACTTTCCTGGACGTTCCAAAATTCAAAATGTTGACACTGCAGCAACTTCTACCCATGCTGGGCAAAAAGGCTTGGCTAGTTACTTTGGACCTCAAAGAGGCATACCTGCATGTCCCAATCAGACAATCTTGCTTCTTCTAAATCTTCTAAACTTCGCCCGCTCTCGGCTGCTGTGCGCCTCTGGCTTTAGCGTCTGTACACTTTCAGGCCCTCTATTACCCTCTGTGGATATGCCTGGGTGGACGCCTAGACGTAAACTAAAATTAATACAAGCTCAACCAATTTCTCAAGCAATTTTTACAAACTCTGCTGCTTCATCCCCTTTATCGGACTTGAACCAAGCCTCTCCTTGAAGGAATCAAGGAACTTTCAGGCCCTGTATTACCCTCTGTGGATACGCCTGGGTGGACTCCTAGACCTAAACTAAAATTAATACAAGCTCAACCAATTTCTTAAGCAATTTTTACAAACTCTGCTGCCTCATCCCCTTTATCGGACTTGAACCAAGCAGCCTCTCCTTAAAGGAACCAAGGAAGTATGTGCATCTGCTGCTAAACCTATACTATTATAGTTATTTAAGCCCTGCTAGGTGTTTGAGAACGCTTCCCTGCCAGGAAAACCAGCAGCCAACCCTTCCTTTAATTTTTGTATATCCATACTTCCCCCTCTCTCAGCTCCCTGACATATACTGACCTCCTTCTCTCCCAATTCAATCTACTCCAGAGATAGCCTTGGTGGAGCCACAGATGCATTTCAGCATCTGTCCAATAGATGGCACCCTCTCCCCACTAATTTAATTTCAGTTCACTAACTCTCTTATATTTTCTGTTTAATCTCTAACTTTACTATTTCCCTTTTAAAGCACTATAAGTTCTAACTTTACTTTCCACTCTTAAAACACCATAGCCCACTCTATCCAACTATATCCCTGTCCCCTGTACTTAGCTGTCTGCTATCCACACTCCACTGATAGGTTCTCGATCTTCCCTTGCCTTCCTTGGCTCTATATTTTCCTACCCTCATACCTTGCTACTTTGCTCCTCTCTCTCTCCCTTTCTCTTCCCCCCATACCTATCTGTTCCATGAATTCTCTATCTTCCTCTTCCTAGCTCTACTCTCCGGTTTCTCTCCTCACTTCCTGATCCACCCCCTAATTAGATTCTGCTTGCATGTCAACCCCCCTCCTTTGCTGCAGAATCACAGTTCTTCTGGTCTGTACCTGCTAACTTATATCCTTGCCCCTCCCTTCTTTTCCACAATTTATAAAATCCTCCCAATACCTTGGGCGCCATCTTTTGAACTGCTACACTTTGCCCGCTCTCGGCTGCTGTGCGTCTCTGGCTTTAGCGTCTGTACAGTAAGTAGAATCCTTGTTTAATTCTCTGTTTTAGCTGTTTAATTGCATCGCGTTCTTTACAGGGAAAGTGTAATGATAACAAGGACTTTTTTTACTGAGTGCTGTCCGACACACTAGTAATGTGTCGGTTACATTGAATCTGTACTGCTTTATGCTGGCGGGACTGTTTCCACACAAGGGCGAATTTCAGGCACGTCCTTTTGCTTATATAATTTGCTAGACTCTAGGTGTGCTAAGATACTGCATATTGTTTTAAAGCTTAATATCTTTACCTTTAGTGTTGTTGAGCAATCTCATATTGTTTTTAAAAGCCTAGTATCTAGTGTTTGAGGAGTGTGCTGCATAACATATTTGATAACGCCGTGGAGTGTACTGGCTAACTGTTGTAACCTATTCACACAAGGGCGAAATCAGAAATGCCCTTTTGCTAATATAATTTGTTAAGACTCAAGTGTATTAAGCTAAAGTATGTTGTTTTAAGCCTAGTATCTAGCGATCAGTGTGTTGCTTAATATATTGTGAGAACGCTGTGGAGTGTACTGGCTAACTGTATCTCTGTAAACGCCAACCTACACATGTGCATTCCAACCAAATCACTTTCCTCTCTTAATACTTAATTAGATGCCGCTTTGAGCCACATAGAAAGGCTACACTACCTAGTTTATGTTGTAGTGCATATTTTTAAAGATTCGAGCGATCTTAAATATTTACTGTTTATTACATGCTCTCTAGTCTCTCTATTGGTTATATAGTCTGGGAATGATGTGGAGTATTCTGGTTAAGTGCTTTCTGTAATCTCCAACTCACACACGCGTATCACAAAGTAAAGTACTAAAGTGTTCCAAGACACATTGTCTTTGCAATATTACCTGGCCTATGCTGTTTCAAGACACGTTGTACTGCAATATTACCACACCTATGCTGTAGTGCCTAATTAAGTTAAGTGTGTGCAATTACCTTCCTTGCTAGTGTATTTTTAGATTTACATACAGAACTATACATTTGTACTGTTTTATTCACATTTAGTTGCATTGTTAACTGTGTACATTTTATCTCTTCCTTGCTTGTGTCTCTTAGATATATGTACAGAAGCTCACAGATGTATTTTCTTTAACCACTGTTAGTTGCATTTTTTAACTGAAACAAACTGTTAGCCAAAGTGTTAAACTTTTTACTCACTACTGCTCTCAACATCTATATTGCCTATAGTGCCTTTTTTAGGCAAACTTCAAAGGACAAAACCACCACAGTAACAGGTACAAGCATGCAAAATCTGAAGGTAATGCTACTCAATGCTAGAAGTCTAAACCTCAAAATGCACTCTCTCGAGGCACTCCTAAAAATGGAGAACATCGATATCTGTGCAGTAACTGAGACCTGGTTCAAGGCTCCAGAGAGCACCCCTGCAATACCAGGCTACAACTCTTACCACACTTTTCGGCCACCAAACCAGGACCGAAACACTAAAGGTGGAGGAGTGTCAATATTCATCAAGGATATTCACACCACCAGGCTAGTTGGCCAACACAATGTGTCTGAAATTCTCCAAGTGCAACTAACACTAGGTAAGACTGCAATCCAAATTGTAGCTTGCTACAGATCCCCACCATACCCCAAGATTCTCACTACACCTTTCTAAACATACTGGAAAATATTAAGATAGAACCAAACACCCTAATACTGGGTGATTTTAACTACCCTGCCATTAACTGGGAAAACTACTCATGTCCCAACACCTTTGCACAACGGTTCTTGGAATTCATAAATTCCAACGCCCTGGATCAACTAATCCATAGTCCCACCAGGGGCTCCAATATCCTAGACCTGGTCATTACCAACATGGGAAATCAATGCTCCATACCTATGGTCACCCCTCGTTAGGTCTGACCATAAGCTAATCACCCTTAACATCCACATCCCACCCCACCCCAGTAAAGAAACCACCATAAAAACTTCTCCAAAGACAACTTCATGCTACTCAAGTCAGAAGTGACAAACTTCATGACACCCATGCAGACGGGAACTGAAAGTTCAACTGCTGAATCCTACGCTAAGGCACTGTACGAGCACATCCACTCATGCATGAATCGTGCCATACCAAATAGAACCAAAATGCTCTCATCCAAAAAAAGGAAGCCAATCTGGTGGTCCCCTGCCATAAACAAACTTTACAACAAAAGGAAGAAACTTTTGCAGAAAAGAGGAAAATCCCAGGATGCAAAAAACTCCCTTACTAGCCTCAGTAAGAAACTGAGATGCCTCATAAAATCCTCCAAAGCTAGTTACGAAAATAAAATTGCCAAAGATTCCAAAGACAACCACAAAGCATTCTATAACTATGTCAAGAATCTAAATGGCAATGCTCAAATCTGCTCTGAGCTAAAACAGAATGGCATTAAATATACTGATCCGAAGGATATTGCCAATATCCTGGCAGATCGATTCAGTGCCAACTTCACCCCTCTCACCCCTAAATGGCCCATCTCAATACCGGAAGATTGCCAAATTCCAGTAATAACGGCCACACAGGTACAAAACGCACTCTCTAAAGCCAAGAATACAGCATCCATGGGACCAGATGACATCCCGGGCTGTGTACTACATGAACTACAATATGAACTGGCACCTCACCTAAGTGTCATGTTTAATCATAGCCTCATCTCAGGTTTCGTGCCCACTGAGTGGCGCAGAGCTACAGTTATCCCAATCCACAAGGGGGGATCCACCTTGGATCCCGGAAACTACCATCCCATCAGTCTGACAAGCCTTATCTGCAAGGCCATGGAGCGTATTATCATGGAACTTATAAACAAAGACATTGGCAACCTTCAAACACTGGACCCCACCCAGTTTGGGTTTGTGAAGGGCCAATCTTGTCTCCTGAACCTGAATGACTTCTTTGAATCAGTCTCCAGAGCCATGGACAAGGGTAAGGTGGTCCACACAGCCTATCTAGACCTTGCCAAGGCCTTTGACACCATCCCCCACTCTGGAATCATAGATAAACTTAGGAAGTTGGGCATTAATCCCTATGTCACCCAATGGGTTGCTAAATGGCTTACTGATAGAACCCACACTGTAAAAGTAGCCGACTCCAAATCCAGCTCCAGACAAGTGACAAGTGGAGTACCTCAGGGTTCAGTCCTGGGGCCGCTCTTGTTTGGCATCTACTTCTCTGAAGTACAGGTCAACACTAAGGGACTCTGGCTAACAAAGTTTGCAGATGACTGCAAACTGGGAGCCATTATTGAATCCCCAAATGATGTGGATACTCTACAAAAGGGCCTTAGAGAAACAGATGCTTGGTGCCAGAGCCATGGGCTCAAGCTCAATGCCAAGAAATGTATTGTTATCCCCTTTGGGAAAAAACATGTATCCATGAATTACCATATAGGTGGCAGTACACTAAACACAGAAAGTGTGATAAGAGACTTAGGGACACAGGTGGACAGTGGTCTCACCTTCGATAACCACATCGCCACAACAGTCAGGAAATCCTTATATGTGGCACACCTCATCACGAAGGGCTTTTCATCCAGAAAAAAGGAGGTCATTGTCCCACTGTACTCATCCCTCATTAGACCCATTATAGAATACAACGCCCCATTTGGTATGTACCTCTCAAGACATCTGCAACAACTGGAAAGGCCTCAGAAATACCTCACTAAAAGAATCACAGGCCTAAAGCAGATGCCCTACGCTGACCGCCTTAAAAAACTCCAGCTATACTCTGTCGCATATCGTCTACTCAGAGGCGATCTCTGCTTAACATACAAGGCCATGTCAAACCCAGAGCTGTTGGACATGCTACTCTTAAAGAAATCCCAATCCCTCAGAGCTACACGCTCCAGGGATCTAAACCTTGTCATCACAATAAACAAAACATGCTGGAGGGATAGGTTCCTGACCCAGAGACTCCCCAGACTCTGGAATAGATTGCCCATACATGTCAAGCAGAGTGCCTCTTTGGACCTCTTCAAGAGGAACCTTGACGATTGGATGGGAGAAAGGAAATTCACCCCAGGGATCACGTCAGTCACCCTGCTAGACAGGGGTCCAGGAAAGTAAATAATGTGGGAAGAAATAGCCAGGGAATTGTTATGGCTAGGCTTGTATAGGCCCTAGGGCTGATAGCCTAGTACCAACCTATGAACCTATAGATTCATATTACAGCTGTTGAACTAATGTGTCTCCCTATTACTAAAGTACTATTTCTCTCCCAACTTTCTCTCCTGTCTCCAGCTTTCAGGCCCTGTATTACCCTCTGTGGATATGCCTGGGTGGACGCCTAGACCTAAACTAAAATTAATACAAGCTCAACTAATTTCTCAAGCAATTTTTTACAAACTCTGCTGCCTCATCCCCTTTATCGGACTTGAACCGAGCCTCTCCTTGAAGGAACCAAGGAAGTATGTGCATCTGCTGCTAAACCTATACTATTATAGTTATTTAAGCCCTGCTAGGTGTTTGAGAATGCTTCCCTGCCAGGAAAGCCAGCAGCCAACCCTTCCTTTAATTTTTGTATATTCATACTTCCCCCTCTCCCAGCTCCCTGACCTATACTGACCTCCTTCTCTCCCAATTCAATCTACTCCAAAGATAGCCTTGGTGGAGCCACAGATGCATTTCAGCATCTGTCCAATAGATGGCACCCTCTCCCCACTAATTTAATTCCAATTCACTAACTCTCTTATATTTTCTGTTTAATCTCTAACTTTACTTTTTCCCTTTTAAAGCACTATAAGCTCTAACTTTACTTTCCACTCTTAAAACACCATAGCCCACTCTATCCGACTATATCCCTGTCCCCTGTACATACCTGTCTGCTAGCCACACTCCACTGATAGGTTCTCGATCTTCCCTTGCCTTCCTTGGCTCTACCCGCTCCGTTCGCCCTACGGGCTCACTCCGCTCCCCTACCCTGCCCCCAAATCTCACCCGCCCCCAGCACCTCTACCTTTATTCTTCATAAAACCACACCCACTGTTCCAATTATCCAGTCAATCTCCATTCCCTGGAAACACCCATTCACTTATCCCACCCACTTTAATCTTCAATTACCCCACCTAGTTTACCCCACCTATCCAATTAGTATCAATTACTCTATTAACAAACACCCCTAAACCACTACCATATCAAACATTACTCAACTTCCCACTCCTTTCTCAAATATAAAAGCCCTACCAGCTCCACGACACATTCAATCACTCTGGTATTCTCAAATTGTTTAGTAACTACTTAACAACTCTTAACAACCTCATCTCATTATGCTTTCAAAACCTTTACACATCTCCTTTCTACTACTACTACTACTACTTCTACAGTTTTCCTTTATTCTCTACCTCACCCAGCCCATTAATATCTACCACTCACAATCCTTCCACATAACCAACCATCTTACCTCATCCCTCCTACACTCACACACCCCAATTTCTCCACACCTATATCCCATAAAAAAATCTACTTTTTCCATACAAACTTCTTACCTCACATAGACATTCTACTCCCATAGTAACTAGCAAATCTTCCAGAATCATAATTGAGCCCAATGTATACTCTAAACTTTCCAATTACCTCTCTAACTCTATCCTATATCTAATTACAACCCTATTATCTGGAGATATCCATCATAACCCAGGTCCCCATACCTCAACAACTATTAACAAGTCTATACTACTTACTTCTTTAAACTCCCAAAGCATAGTCAACAAAATCCCAAACCTGCATGCCTGGCTTACACACAATAAACATGACATTCTATCCATCTCTGAAACATGGTTAAAACCTCATATAAAAGAATCTGAAATAATCCCACCCAACTATTCTATCATTAGAAAAGACAGATCTCATAAAAAAGGGGGTGGTGTAGCTCTCCTATACTCATCCTCGCTATCAGTTACTCCCTATAATAAACCCACTCCCCACTTTAATAACGCTGAATTACTACTAACGTTACTTCATATCAACAACACAAGCATATATGTATAGCCTCCCTCTACATTCCCCCAGGAGATAATATTTCTACACTTGAAGACATCCTCTCCTGGCTCTCCACCAACATCAGCAATGAAACAATAATCCTAGGAGACATGAATATCAATTGGGCCTCCATTCAGTCTCCCTCAAACCCACTTAACATTAACCTCTACAACTTCTCTCAGCTTATCAACTCTATAACCCGCCCCTCAAAAAACCTCTCCAGTGGCAGTACCCTAGACTGGATCTTAGTCTCTCACCCCCATTATTATTCTGACAGCGGTACTCTTCCCGGTCCTCTTAGTGACCACTTACCCACCTTTACACACCGACTCCCCTTACCCCTTCATCGTACTCATAACTTTCTTACTACTCGTAACCAAAAAAACTTTAACCCAACAGCTTTTTCTAACTCTCTAAAAGCAATAAATTGGAACAGTCTAAAAACACTTCCTCTAGATAATGCAGTTGCCCGCTTCAACACAACCTTCTTAAACCTCCTAGACCACCACGCTCCCCTAAGAACAAAAAGAATAAAAACCAAAACTGCCCCTTGGCTTACCAAAAATACACTTGCTACAATGCGACACAGAGACAAACTCTGGACATACTACCAGAAAAATAGGACCCCCCTCATCCATAATGAATACAAAGCACTTTGAAATAAAGTAAAAAAGCTCACCATCACTGATCAACAAAATTACTTCTCCTTACTCCAAAACAATAATAAAACAAACCCTCAGAAATTCTGGAAAGGCATCTCCACTCTCCTAAATCCCAGTAAACCAGACACCCCCACCCCAGACCCAAATGCTTCCGATATAGACTTGGCTACTCAATTTAACTCTTTTTTTATTGATTCTATTTCCAAATTAACCTCATCCTTCTCTAACACCACTACTCTCTCCCATTTACCCCCACCCTCGTCTACTTACCCTCTACCATCAACCACTAGTTCACCCCCTCTCTCATCTTCTAACTCTGCACCCTCCTCCTCTTATTCCACTCTCCCTCCCTCCTCATCACCCCCACCCCCAAATACCCCCTCCTCCCACTCCCCACTTTTCTCTTTAAAACCCATACCCATATCTACCATAAAAAACTCCTTCTAAAACTGAAGCCAGGTTCAAATGCTCCTGATAATATTCCTTCGCAATTCCTGAGCATAGCTGCCGAAGCAATTGCCTACCCCATTAGTATTTTAATAAACCGCTCTATCCAAGAAAGCACAGTACCCCTAATTTGGAAAAAGGCCTTTATCATACCCTTGCATAAAGGAGGCAACAATAACAATGTCACTAATTTCTGTCCCATCGCTATCCTGTCTCCCATCTCTAAACTCCTTGAAAAGTGTATCCAATTACAACTCCTACCATATCTCATTGATAACCACCTATTAACTCCCACACAACATGGTTTCAGACCAGGCCACAGCACTATGACAGCCCTCCTCTCCTTCCTGGAAACTGTAAACAAAGCCCGAGACTCAGGTCATAGTGTTTCTACCCTTTTACTGGATCTCTCTAAGGCCTTTGACACTATCTCCCACAACCTTCTTCTATCTAAACTCTCTAAGCTTAACCTATCTCTTTCCTCTCTGAACTGGTTCTCCAGCTACTTATCCAACAGATATCAAGCAGTAAAATGGAAAAAGGCCACCTCCTCATTCCTTAATACCCCAACTGGAGTTCCACAAGGTTCCATATTGGGTCCCCTCCTCTTTAATATATTTATTAATGACTTCCACAACTCTATCCCCTTCTCTAATATCATCCAATATGCAGATGACTCAACCATTATTTGCTCAGCCACTTCTGTCCCCATACTTCTAAAGCTAACTCAAGATGCTTTTTCAACCACTGAACAATGGATGAAAAAAACAATTAGCACTCAATGCTTCTAAAACCAAATTAATGGTATTTACTCCCTCTAATGTCACCCCTTACAACAAAAGCACATTTTGTATTACTAGTCATAACAACACAACTCTGGAACTGGTATCAGAGATCGAGCTACTTGGTGTCCAAATTGACAATCAGCTTAAATTTAACTCCCACAGACATCTAAATATAAAAAAAAAACATCAAAAACTAGGTATGCTTTATCGACAAAATCATTATCTTACACCCACCACTAAACTCACCCTCTCTACATCTTTTCTCATCCCCTCCTTTCTCTATGGAGCTCCACTCCTAACTAATCTACAATCCTCTCTGAAAACTCAACTCTCATGTTGCTACAACAAAATCGCCAAGTTCACCACTAGCCATAAGTCCTCCACTCACCACTGTTCCTCTCTCCACAAACTAAAATGGCTACAACTACCCAATCACCTTATCTATACCCAACTCACTCTAGTACACAAGCTCATTTTCAACCCCTCACTCTGTCCCTCCCTTTCCTCTGCATTTAAAATGCACCTACCTGACAGAGTGCTAAGGTCTAACAACCAAAATCTTCTAGAAGTATACAAACCAGCTCGTCCCCCAGGCAAGCACCTTCTATCCTTTAGTCTAGCACGACTCTGGAACTCCCTACGACCATCCATTCGTACTACCCCTAGTTACTCTATCTTCAAAAAAACTCTTCACTCATATCTATTATCTCACTGGGAATGCTCCTGCTGCCACCCTACATAACTTACCCTGCAAATTTTCATCTTCTCTTCTTTTCAATAGCATTCTTCCTTTTAACTTATCTTCCAACTCATATATTCTTGTTAATTACTTGCTAAATGTATATAATTATTGGCTACACCTCTTACTGCAAGTTTCCTAGCATGTATTAACGTTCCTGTATATATTTTGTAATTATTCCTTTAAAATTCTGTATTACCTGTTCGTTTATCACTAATCTAGACTGTTTGTAATATTTGTCCTTGTCTAATCCAGTTGTATATTTTCAATCTATGACATATAGTAATGTTAATAGTCTTTGGTCTGCTCTATTCTATAACACATGTAAGCTTATAATCTACGTCATATTGTAACCTTGATTGTTTATGGAGCTTTTCTCCCCAGGACTCCATTGAAAACGGGTTCACTTTGGCCCAATGGACTATCCTGGTAAACCAACTGCAAATAAATAAATAAATAAATAAAATAAGATACCTCAAATTCATAGCTGGCTCAATGCATTGCCAATTCTCTGCACTGCCCTTTGGCTTATCTACTGCGTCCAGGGTCTTCACAAAATGCCTGGCACCAGTAATTGCATTTTGCAGACAAAAAGGAATTCAAATATATCCCTACTTGGACGACTGCCTTATTCAAGCAGAGAGCAGGGACGTTCTACTAAAGCATCTGGCGTTTGTAAAAGAATTACTAATTTGCCTAGGGTACACAGTAAATGAAAAGAAATCAAAACTAGTACCTTCTCAAGAGATAATATTCCTAGGTGCAAGCTTAAATACAACTGCCCAGATGGCTTATCTCATGCCAGACAAGCAAAGGCAACTGACTCATTACTTTCAAATGATGGCAACAAAGAGCCAGCTACCGGCAAGAAAAATTCTGCAGGCCTTGGGCTTCATGGCATCTTGCATCCTGCTAATTCCATATGCAAGACTGCATATGAGGAAACTACAATGGTACCTAAAAAGTGTTTGGACTCAACATTGCCACAGCCTGGAAACAATAATAACTCTTATTCCCTGCCTGCAACAGGAGTTTCGATGGTGGGCACTGGCCTGTCACCACAACAAGGAACAGCCTTTCACTTTACCCACAGCCAGGCAGACACTAACAACAGATGCATCGCATTATGCCTGGTGGGCCACATGGCAGGAAAATGTATTCAGGGCACATGGCCCAAAGACCAAATCAAAAAGAGATGCTAGCTGTACAGAATGCCCTGACAACCTTCAAGGACCTACTACATCCAGGGCAACTATTACTAAAGATGGACAATACTACAGTTATGTGGTACATAAACAAGCAAGGGGGCACACATTCCTACCCCCTCTGCAGGCAAGCCATGACTTTGTGGAACACAGCACTGACCTATCAAGTACATCTGCAGGCACAATTCCTGCCAGGAAAGAAAAATACTCTGGCAGATGATCTAAGCAGAAACCTCATGGACCCTCACGAGTGGAAACTAAATCCACAGGTCTTCAGCATGATAACAAAGAAATGGGGATGCCCAAAAATAGATCTCTTTGCCTCCCCTCACAACTACCAACTACAGAGATTCTGCACAAGGACTTATCACTCACAAGCATGGAAAGTGTATGCTCTATCTTTCAATTGGAAAACCCTAACAGTTTATGCCTTTCCACGACTGCCTTTCCTTCCCAAGGTGCTCCTAAAAGTCAGACAAGAGAAGCCAAAAATGATTTTGATTGCCCCAGACTGGCCACGCCAGCACTGGTACCCAATCCTAAAGAGCTTGTCTCAAGGCCCAGCCTGGACTTTACCTCTAATTCCTCATCTTCTGACTCAACAAAACAATCAGATCCTGCACAGCCAACTCAAAGCCTTAAATCTGACTGCATGGCGGATAATATAGCCACTCAGAACACACCTCTCTCTAAAGCTGTTATGGATGTCATTTTGGAAGCCAGGAGGCCCAGCACCAGGAAATCTTATGCAGAAAAATGGAAGAGATTCTGTGCTTGAAACCAGGCACAAGGACTTGAACCACTTGTTCCAAATATTCCTCAGATTTTACAATACATAACTGAGATGCTGGACAAGGCCTATCCTTCTCATCAGTTAAGATCCATGCCTCTGCCATTTCAGCTCATTACAATACAGAACCTCCTATTTTCTCTCATCCACTGCTAAGACAGTACCGCAGAGGGGCAAAAAACATAAGACCCCCAAGGAGAGCACCAATACCTACATGGGACCTCAACTTTGTCTTAGAAAAGCTCACACTACCTCCTTTTGAGCCAGCCAATACAGCTGACATAAAATTCTTATCATGGAAAACTGCTCTGCTCCTAGCAATAACTTCAGCAAGAAGAGTCTCAGAGTTACAGGCATTAATGACAGTGGAACCTTTTATCATTTTTCATCCGGACAGGGTTTCTCTAAGGACAAACCCAACATTTATGCCAAAGGCAGTATCCAGTGTGGCTCTTAACCAAACTATTCATTTGCCAACATTTTATCCAAATCCCCAGAATAAAGGGGAGAGACTTCTGCACTCTTTGGACATACACAGGCAGCTACACTTCTACCTGGACAAAAACAAAAGCTTTCAGAAAAACTGAGCAACTGTTTGTAGCATATGCTGCAGGATCACAAGGAAAGGCTATCTCAAAGCAGACTATTTCAAAATGGATAGGACACTGTATCCGTTTCTGCTATGCACAGCATGGCAAGTCAGTGCCTAAGAATATTAGGCCACATTCTACCAGGGCAGCAGCCACTTCAGCAGCCTTTCTCAGAGGAGTACCAACCAAGGAAAGTTTGGAGGCTGCAACTTGTTCAGTGCACACTTTTACCAAGCATTATCACTTGCCTCTTTACTCTAAATCCAGAGTAGGCTTTGCCACTGCAGTTCTGCAGGGCATCATAGCCACTCCTAATCCTATTTAGACCCAACCGCCCTACCTCAGCTTTGGGATTCAACCCAAGTGTAATGACTGCAACAGGGAAACACAATGAACATAGTACAGTTGTGTACCTACCATAAATGTAGATGTTCGAGTGTATTCACTGTTGCAGTCCAGGTTACTCACCCTCCACCCCCCTTGCTTTGCTGGGACTTATCTATACTTCTGTATCCTATACAACCTATGTGGTGTATTTGCTTGTAGATGAAGGTATTATTTTTATTTTACTGTATGTTTTTATAAGCAATAGGTATTGCCTACCTTATTGGGGCCACCTGATATCTGGGGCAAGAAAAACTGAAGAAAATGGCGTTGGCTGCCTCTTATATACCCCTGGCACATTGACGTTACGGAGGAGGCAACAGCAACCGATGCCAGACCAGGACTTTGGAATTCAGGCCGACTGAGGGTAGCCTGCCAGCAGGATAACCCAAGAGTAATGACTGCAACAGTGAATACACTCAAACATCTACATTTATGGTAGGTACACAACTGTACTTTCTGTCTGTCGCGATACGTGCATTCAGGTCACCCACTATCAACACCAATTCATGCTGTCCTGCATTATCTAGTAGGTCCTGCAACTGCTGTCTGAATGCACTCTTTTCCTCAGTATCACAGCCCTGCTGTGGGGCATACGGTGAGATTTTAAATACTGCCCCATCATTACACTTCAATCTGATTGCCATGATTCTATAATTCTAGTGATATCCCTAAATGCCTTCTGAAGCCTTTCTCTTACCACAATTCCAACACCATTTCTAGTCTGTCCTCCTCCTGATTAGTAGACTCTGGATCCCAAGCCAAGTGGCTTGGCTGCACTGCTCTTCCATCTTGTTTCCTGGATACATAGGATGGTCAGCCTCTAACCATCATGTCATCCATTTCCAAGCTGCATCCTGTCAGTGAACGTACAATGAGTAGCAATTCACAGTTCATGTCTGGCAGGTTCATTGGTTATGCGTCCAGCTGTTGCTCAACAGAGCTACTGAACGTAAACCCAGGCTGGGTAACTACACGCCAGCTGGCCAGTAGTTTATTGACCTACGGCTGCTGAGCTTTATAGCAGGCACACAGCCAATAGGGGGCACATACACGCTTTGTGGAGTGCATTCAAACCTTAGTATAACCTATGTTTTTGGTAGTTGATGAAAAATAATAGGATTAAGCAGTAAAATTCCTATTTAACGTGTTCCTAACTTTGTTTCCACCAAAAAACTAAGAGGCATGGTAACATCATAAAAGGAAGAAATTTCTTGAAAATATATACAGAGGGGAGAATACGTTGGAAATGTGCAGTGAGTACTCTATACGTGACCAAGGGTCATATAATTTTTCCCTAACAGTTCTTGGCCAATTGTCATTAGTGATTAGAGATCCTGATGCAAAGTTGTTACACATGAATTTATGGACCTACAATGGTATTGCAGAAGCAAGGGGTTCCCAGTGGTGCTTCATGCATTGTTAGTTATGCATTACAGGTGATCAGTATGCCCAAATGCATAGCAGTTGCTTCACTTCCTCTAACATGTTCCGGATAAGGCATGTATGTCTGTGTATTCAAATTCTGGAAGATGAAATTTTTACTGTGTGTGCATACCAGGCAGTTTACATTGTTATAAACTGTACCTGGAAGCCAGAATGATACTGCTATGGTCTGATGCAGGGAGCAGCGGAATTTTGATGAATGTACTGTAGTATATTTCTCAGTTGTATAAAAATGCCACAATATGGTGTGAAAAACAGTAAGTGTCACCCATAATGCCTACAATCCATTTGGTGACATGCCTTTTTTTATGTGAATTTCATAAACAATTTGAATGGTACACCTGTAAATAAATCTGTAACTGATAGTCAGATGGTACAGTGAAAACAGGAATTGCACAAATATGGAGGTATATTTGTTTTGAGCTACTTTCTGCTGACTTGCCCATGCTTAGATGTAACTATTTGGTGACACAAGCATCATGTGATTATTGTGTTTTTTCAGTTTACAAACTGGGTTCCTAAGTGATTCTGCTCATACCTCATCTGATGCTGTTAAGATTCCTGTGAATATGCTAAGCCGTTGTCTGTGACTTAGGGTTCCCATTCATATGCGTCACACCTTCTTCACCTTCTGTTGCTGAACAGTCAATTGAAGTTACACTGAGGTGGTGATGTCTGCATAATGAGTTCATCTCCAACATGATCCCTGTTAGCTCAGCTTGCCCCTTCCTGTACTGAAAGCCAGACTCATTGTTATTCATCAGGCTTCATAAGTTATGCACTTGTAGATGCTAAGATAGCGTCTTATCTACATAATTGCTCTGGATTCTAACTTTAGAGAATCTCTTATAATCTTTGTCTTTATGCAGTGTTTTTGCCAGGGGCTGTTTGTACATTTGCTGGCTTGTCTGTACTTTGATGTTTCAGCTCAGCTATTTAAAACTCAAAATTTGCCCTTTGCGCCATTTTTTTCTGAAGCCATAGCCCATCCCAGTGATACATATGAGTTTGTGTTGTGTATAATTCTACAAGTTGTTGTCATGTACTTTGCTTTGTTGATGTTCATGTGCAAAATGGCCTTTCATGCTTGATCCCTGCTGTAAGAACTAAATTCATATCATAATTGAAATGCAACAGTCACAAGTGCACAAAACAAAAATGACTGTGGCATAAAACATATTCATAGGTTCATAGGTTCATACTAGGCTATCTGCCCTAGGGCATTTATAAGCCTAGCCAGAATGTGTTTGGCTTTCGCCACCCATTTTAAATTTATTTTGCTATGCCCTTTTTCGAGGTTAGTATACTGTGCCTCTATCTAACAGTGACACAGAAGTGATACCCGGGGTAAACCTACGATCTCCCATCCACTCATCAAGATTCCTCTTGAAGAGAGTCAATGAGGGACTCTGCCTAACCTGGACTGGGATTTTATTCCAGAGTGAAGGGAGCCACTGGGTTATGAATCTGTCCCTCCAGCATGTCCTATTTATTTCAGTGCTGAGGTTCAAGTCTCTCGAGCACGTAGCTCGATGGGATTTGGATTTTCTGAGGTGCAGCATGTCCATTAATTCCGGGTTGGACATGGCTTTATACGTCAGGCACAGATCGCCTCTGAACAGGCGGTATGCCACTGAGTAGAGCTGGAGTTTCTTTAACCGGGCAGCATATGGCATCTGTTTGAGCCCTTTGATCCTCTTGGTGAGGTACTTTTGGGGTCTTTCCAGTTGCTGCAGGTGTCTGGTAAGGTACATCCCAAAAGGGGCATTGTACTCAATTATGGGCCTGATGAGGGATGAGTAAAGAGGCACGATGACCTCCCCTGATCTAGATGTGAATCCCTTCATGATTAGGTGGGCTATATAAAATGTTTTTCTAACCACTTTGGCCACGTGGTTGTCAAATGAGAGATTGCTATCAACTTGGGTCCCCAGGTCCCTAATTACTTCTTCTGTACTTAATGGATTTCCACCTATGTGGTAATTTGTGGGCACTTTGTTTTTGCCAAAGGGGATGACTATACACTTTTGGCATTTAGCTTGAGGCCATGGCACTGGCACCAGTTGTCTATTTCTATGAGGCCCTTTTGGAGGATGCTTGTGTCGGCTGGAGAGTCGATTATGGCACCCAGTTTGCAGTCATCTGCGAACTTGGTCAGCCACAGTCCTTCCGTGTTGGCCTGTACCTCTGAGAAATATATACCGAACAAGAGAGGTCCCAGGACTGAGCCTTGTGGGACACCACTTGTAACTGGTTTGGAGTCTGACATGGCTCCAGCAATTCTAACCATGTGGGTTCTGTCCTTGAGCCAGTTTGCAATCCATCTAGTGACATAGGGGTTTATATTTAAGCTGGTGAGCTTATCTATAATGCCCGAGTGGGGTATTGTATCGAATGCTTTTGCGAGGTCCAGGTAGGCTGTGTGGACCACCTTCCCTCGTCAATGGCCTTGGTGACTGTTTCAAAGAAATCAACCAGGTTTAAGAGGCAGGATCTGCCCTTAACAAAGCCGAACTGGGTAGGATCCAGTGTTTGTAGGTCCCCAATATCTTTATTTATGAGGTCCATGATGATCCTTTCCAAAGCTTTGCAGACCAAGCTAGTCAGGCTTATGGGGCGATAGTTTCCAGGATCCGTTGAGGCACCACCTTTATGGAGAGGGACCACTGTTGCTGTACGCCACTCTTTGGGCACATATCCTGTAGTAAGGCTGAGATTGAACAGTAGTTTTATGTTTGGGTTTAGCTCTTCTTTGAGTTCATGTAGGACGCAGCCCGGGACACCATCTGGTCCCATTTATGCTGTGTTTTTTGCTTTGGAGAGGGCGGCTTTTACCTGAGCATCTGAGATGTCAGGGGGGCAGCACTCTGCTGGGATAGATATTTGCCCTTTTGGTGGGGAGGGAGAAGTTTGCGCTGAACCTGTCAGCTAGGATGTTGGCAATGTCTGTGGGTTCGGTGTATTTTTTGTCATTTTGGACTAATTCTGAGCATATCTGGGAATTACCACCCAGGTTCCTAACATAACTAAAGAAAGCCTTGTAATTATCCTTAGTGTCCTGTGCAATTTTTCTCTCGAAGCTGGCCTTAGACAATTTTATGTGTGCCCGTAGTTTTTTGCTAATACTGATCAGTGATGCCTTCCCTTTTGGGATTTTGCTTTATCATTTAGTAGCTTCCTCCTTCTATTGTATAGTTTGTTTATGGCTGGGGTCCACCAGACAGGACGTCTGCCTTTGGAGGATTGGGTCTTGGTTTTATTTGGGATTGCATGATCCATGCATTCCTGAAGGTGTTCATAGAATGCGTTTATAAAGGATTCTGCGGTCTGGGCTGTATTTTCCACAGGCCGGGGCTTTGAAGGATTCCACCTCAGTTTTGAGGAGTGTAAAATTTGCTTTAGAGAAGTTTTTCACTGTGGTTTTCTGGGCAGGGGTGGGGTCGGGATGTGAATATCCAGTGAGATTAGTTTATGGTCTGATCTTACCAGTGAGGGATACACTTCTGGTCTGGAGCATAGAGTCCCCATGTTGGTGATGATCAGGTCCAGTATGTTTTCCCCTCTTGTGGGAGTGGTAACAAGTTGTTCCATAGCATTTGAGTTTATAAATTCTAGGAACCTTTGGGCTAGGGTGTTGGAGCTAGAGTAATGCTCCCAGTCTATGTTTGGGTAGTTGAAGTCGCCCAATATAATGGTGTTTGGAGAGACCTTCATATTTTCCAGTGTTCTCAGGAAGGCCGAGTGGGGTTCCTGGGTTTGGGAGGGTGGTCTGTAGCAGGCTATAAACTGGAAGGCAGTTTTACCCACTGTTAGTTGCACATGGATAGTCTCTGATGCTTCGTGCTTTGCCACCAACCTGGAGGTGTGGGTATCTTTGATGAATATCGATACTCCCCCTCCTTTTGTGGTTCGGTCCAAGTTTTGGGGCCGAAAAGCATGGTATGAGGTATAACCTGGTAGTGCTGGGGTGCTCTCGGGAGCCCTGAACCAGGTTTCTGTTACTGCACAGATATCGATGTTCTCCATGCTAAGGAGAGTTTCGAGTGCGTGCATCTTGAGGTTTAGACTTCTGGCGTTGAGTAGCATTACTCTTAGTTTCTTATCCCTTGTGATACCTATAGAGGTGGGTTTGTCTTTTGAGCCTTGCCTAAAAAGGCACTATGGGGTAGCAAGAGCCTTTGCCAATATCCGAAAGCCCAGGGTGACAGGTGCAAGCCATCCCTAGCGAAGCATCGTGGCTTGTCGAGCATATCATCCCAAGCTGACAGGCATTGGATCCCCTTTGAATGACACCAGTACTTAAGCCAATTGTTGAAATTGATCATCTTGTCTTCATATTGTGGCATCATTCTTGGTGAGGGTAAGATGCTACTCAAGGTCAGGGTCATACCGGCCTGGGCTACATGCTCAGAGAGCTCCTTTATGTCTCTTTTCATGTAGTCCAGGGAGGTACATCTCAGGTCATTCACACCAGCATGGACAATGACTGAGTCATATTTGTACTTGCCTTGGAGTGACTTGAGTGCTTGTGTTATGTGGCGGATCCTAGCACCCGACAGGCTGCTCACTGTGACCCTCTCCTTGTTCAGCCTGGTGAGCGGGACGTCAGTGTGCCTGACGATAGAGTCACCTATTACAAGTGTATCAGGTGTGTTGTTTAGTCTTAAGGGCTGTGACTGTTTGGCACACTGGCTTTGTGAGATATGTGTTGCACGTGTTTTGTTTTGGGGTAGCGGCTGCTTGGGTGTCTGCTTTGGAGGTCTCTGCTGCTTCGGCAGATCTTTATTTAGAGCCTCAGTATGTTTTTGTGTGATTATGTGTTTGGTTTGCTGTCGTGGTAGGTCTATGTGAGACTGGAATTGTAGTGAGTATGGTTTCCTTCTCCTCCTGACTGGTTATGCCAGTACTGAGTTGAGAGAGCTTAGCCTCCAGTTTGGCTATATGGTTGCATCTCTCACATGTGTTGGAATTTGTTGGGAGGAGGAGAGGGTTGTCTGTGTACATGAGGCAGTTGTAACATTGCCTCAAGATTCCCAGATTCACCAGCTGGACCGGAGAGGAGATTGACAACTGACCTTTGGACATGCCAGAATAATATTGGGAATTCCTTAATAATTGAAAACCAGGGCCAGTGGGGAGTGAGGGTGTAGTGCTTTTAATTTTTAGTGCTGACTTATATAATTGCTTTAGTGAGCAAGTGCCAGGTAACTTAAGTGCAATGTGTTACAGGTAACTTAAATGCAAAACGACAAACAGTAACTTTCTTTCAAGTGAAACAAGGAAATAAGTACAGTAAGCAATGCAGATATCACTAGTGAGCCACAGAAGCTGAGAAGCCGCGTATTAGGTGGAATTAGCGTTCCAGGGAAATAACAAGCAAACAAACAACAAGCATATAAACAAAGCTATATTCAGCAGGCCTGGATCTAGTCTATGCTACAGCAAACAAGGTGTACCAATTTCAGTAAGATACAGTTCAAATATTCAGGCACTATAAACCTTTAACCAGAAATTCCCAGCTCAGAAGGGCAGAGTCCAGCCTCTTCTCCCACAAGAGTGCAGACCACAAACCTTCTTAATGTAAAATAACTGGCCTGAAGCCCAAGTGCCTAAACCAGAACTAATACACTTTAAGAATAACAGACACTGGGCTCTCAATCAGCAGTTCCCAACTTAGAAGGAACCGACCCTGGAAATTACCGGCCCATTAGCTTGACAAGCCTTATCTGCAAAGCCATGGAGAGGATCATAATGGACCTCATAAATAAAGACATAGGGACTTTGCAGACTTTGGATCCAACCCAGTTTGGCTTTGTCAAAGGCAGATCATGCCTTTTAAACTTGGTTGACTTTTTCGAAACAGTCACCAAAGCCATTGATGAGGGAAAGGCAGTCCATACAGCCTACCTCGATCTGGCTAAGGCCTTCGATACAATACCCCATTCGGGTATCATTGAAAAACTCATCAGCTTAAATGTCAACCCATACATCACAAGATGGGTTGCAAACTGGCTGAGTGACAGAACCCACAGGGTCAGAGCTGCTGGCGCCATGTCAGACTCAAAGCCTGTCACAAGTGGTGTCCCACAGGGCTCAGTCCTGGGCCCACTCTTGTTTGGCATCTACTTTTCCAGTACAAGCAAACACAGGAGGGTTATGGCTGACAAAGTTTGCAGATGACTGCAAACTGGGCCATAGTAGAAAACACATCTGACACAGATATCCTTCAGAAGGGTCTCACAGAAACGGATAACTGGTGCCAGAGCCACGGCCTAAAGTTAAATGCCAAAAATGCATAGTCATACCCTTCGGGAAAAACAAGGTTACCCCTAGCTACCAAATAGGTGGCAATCCACTGAGCACAGAAGAAGTTATCAGGGACCTGGGGACCCAGGTTGATAGTAGTCTGTCATTCGACACCCATGTAGCTAAAGTAGTTAGGAAGACCTTCTACATTGCCCACCTTATCATGAAGGGATTCTCATCTAGATCAAGGGAGGTCATAGTCTCCCTTTACTCATCACTCATCAGACCAATGATTGAGTACAATGCCCCATTCGGAATGTATCTGACCCGACACTTGCAGCAGCTGGGAGGCCACAAAAGTTCCTCACCAAAAGGATAAAGGGTCTCAAAAATCTGTCCTATGCTGCCCGACTGAAAGAACTCCAGGTCTATTCAGTCGCTTACCGCTTGCTCAGAGGTGACCTTTGCCTAACATACAAGGCCATGTCAAACCCAGATTTGATGAATATGCTTCACCTCAAAAATCTAGATCCATCAGAGCCACAAGGGCGGAGACTTAAACCTTGACACGGCTATTAATAGGACGTGCTGGAGGGATAGATTCATCACCCAAAGACTCCCTATGCTGTGGAACAAAATCCCGGTACATGTGAGGCAGAGCACCTCGCTGGCCTTGTTCAAGAGAAATCTTGACCAATGGATGGGAGATCGCAGATATACCCCAGGGATTACCTCAGTGTCACTGCTCGACAGAGGCACAGAAAAATAATGGGTATAGTTCCCCATACTAAAGGGGTGGCCTAAGCCACAAAACGATGGGCTAGGCTTGTAAATGCCCTCGGGCAGATAGCCTAGTATGAACCTATGAACCTATGAACCTATGAAAGCTACCTGTCCTGCCACCACAGTGCATGCCACAAACCTTCCTAATGTAAAACAACTGGTCTGAAGCCCAAGTGCTTAATCCAAAAGACTTAGAATGACAGCTAAACTTTAATCAAGTTACTACCAAGCAGTAATAAATACAATTGAATACTTTAAAGGATGCCTGGATTAGTGCTCAAGTTACACAAACCAGAAATTCCCAGCTCAGAAGGGCAGAGTCCAGCCTCTCCTCCCACAAGAGTGCAGACCACGAACCCTCTTAATGTAAAATAACTGGCCTGAAAGCCTAAGTGCTTAAACCAGAATTAATACACGTTTAGAATAACAGACACTGAGCCCTCAATCAGCAGTTCCCAACCTAGAAGGATGTAAGCTACCTGTTCTGCCACTACAGTGCAGACCACAAACCCTCTCAGTGCAAAACAACTGGTCCGAAGCCCAAGTGTTTAAACCAGAAGGCTTAGAATGAGTTACACCAAGCAGTAATAAATACAATTGAGTACTTTTAAGATGATGCAAAAGTAAAAAAAAGTAGGTAGAAATACAAGTACAGTAAAAGCAGATTAAATTTTTTTTTTTTTTTTTTTTTTTTTCTGAACAAGTGCTGAGATCAAAGAAACAGATTTGAGTGCTGAAACTAGAAAACTGGCTAGTTATAGGGGAAAAAAACTAAGCTAGAAGGCTTCCCTCCAACACAGAAGGGCTTGAGGGCTCAAAAGCCTACAAATAGTATATACCACTTAACAGGAAAGGCAGGAAACAAGCTTAAATTTTTTTTTTCTGTTTCCCAGATGCTCTCTTTGTACACAGTAGGAGTGCCTGAAATCAGAATATGATCTCACTGCACTCAGTTGAGTGAGCAAATGAGATGGGCCCAGAAGGAGTATCCAAACACAAATTTACAAGAGGGGCGGGCAGCTGCAAGGCCACTAAGATTAACACCAAAAAAAAAACAAGGAGGGTGGGTGGGACAAACTGAAGAGCAGAGTGAAAACTTCCAGTTCAGCTAAATATTCCTTCCACACAGTTAAAATCAATTTAAATACTGTATTTTTTGAAAAAAAAAGCAGGTAAAGGTACTTAAATTCTCTTATACGTCCAGTTGAATATAGCAAGTTGATAGCCGCCAAAGCTGAGGTTTTAAGCAGAAAATATTTCACACTGTACCACTTAAATAGGCAAGGACAGGAAATCAAAGAATGTGACTACCCCCACACCTGTAATTACTAGCAAATAACAAAATTCAGCAAACACTGACTAACTACCAGTTCAGCTAATATTCCTTCCACACTGAAGAGCAGAGTGAAAACTTCCAGTTCAGCTAAATATTCCTTCCACACAGTTAAAATCAATTTAAATACTGTATTTTTGAAAAAAAAAAGCAGATAAAGGTACTTAAATTCTCTTATACGTCCAGTTGAATATAGCAAGTTGTTAGCCGGCCAAAGCTGAGGTTTTTAAGCAGAAAATATTTCACACTGTACCACTTAAATAGGCAAGGGCAGGAAATCAAAGAATGTGACTACCCCCACACCTGTAATTACTAGCAAATAACAAAATTCAGCAAACACTAACTAACTACCAGTTCAGCTAATATTCCTTCCACACTGAAGAGCAGAGTGAAAACTTCCAGTTCAGCTAAATATTCCTTCCACACAGTTAAAATCAATTTAAATACTGTATTTTTTTGAAAAAAAAGCAGATAAAGGTACTTAAATTCTCTTATACGTCCAGTTGAATATAGCAAGTTGTTAGCCGGCCAAAGCTGAGGTTTTAAGCAGAAAATATTTCACACTGTACCACTTAAATAGGCAAGGGCAGGAAATCAAAGAATGTGACTACCCCCACACCTGTAATTACTAGCAAATAACAAAATTCAGCAAACACTGACTAACTACCAGTTCAGCTAATATTCCTTCCACACTGAAAAGCAGAGTGAAAACTTCCTGTTCAGCTAAATATTCCTTCCACACAGTTAAAATCAATTTAAATACTGTCTTTTTTGAAAAAAAAAGCAGATAAAGGTACTTAAATTCTCTTATACGTCCAGTTGAATATAGCAAGTTGTTAGCCGGCCAAAGCTGAGGTTTTTAAGCAGAAAATATTTCACACTGTACCACTTAAATAGGCAAGGACAGGAAATCAAAGAATGTGACTACCCCCACACCTGTAATTACTAGCAAATAACAAAATTCAGCAAACACTGACTAACTACCAGTTCAGCTAATATTCCTTCCACACTGAAGAGCAGAGTGAAAACTTCCAGTTCAGCTAAATATTCCTTCCACACAGTTAAAATCAATTTAAATACTGTATTTTTTGAAAAAAAGCAGATAAAGGTACTTAAATTCTCTTATACGTCCAGTTGAATATAGCAAGTTGTTAGCCGGCCAAAGCTGAGGTTTTTAAGTAGAAAATATTTCACACTGTACCACTTAAATAGGCAAGGACAGGAAATCAAAGAATGTGACTAACCCCACACCTGTAATTACTAGCAAATAACAAAATTCAGCAAACACTGACTAACTACCAGTTCAGCTAATATTCCTTCCACACTGAAGAGCAGAGTGAAAACTTCCAGTTCAGCTAAATATTCCTTCCACACAGTTAAAATCAATTTAAATACTGTATTTTTTGAAAAAAAAGCAGATAAAGGTACTTAAATTCTCTTATATGTCCAGTTGAATATAGCAAGTTGTTAGCCGGCCAAAGCTGAGGTTTTTAAGCAGAAAATATTTCACACTGTACCACTTAAATAGGCAAGGACAGGAAATCAAAGAATGTGACTAACCCCACACCTGTAATTACTAGCAAATAACAAAATTCAGCAAACACTGACTAACTACCAGTTCAGCTAATATTCCTTCCACACTGAAGAGCAGAGTGAAAACTTCCAGTTCAGCTAAATATTCCTTCCACACAGTTAAAATCAATTTAAATACTGTATTTTTTGAAAAAAAGCAGATAAAGGTACTTAAATTCTCTTATACGTCCAGTTGAATATAGCAAGTTGTTAGCCGGCCAAAGCTGAGGTTTTTAAGCAGAAAATATTTCACACTGTACCACTTAAATAGGCAAGGGCAGGAAATCAAAGAATGTGACTACCCCCACACCTGTAATTACTAGCAAATAACAAAATTCAGCAAACACTGACTAACTACCAGTTCAGCTAATATTCCTTCCACACTGAAGAGCAGAGTGAAAACTTCCAGTTCAGCTAAATATTCCTTCCACACAGTTAAAATCAATTTAAATACTGTATTTTTTGAAAAAAAAGCAGATAAAGGTACTTAAATTCTCTTATACGTCCAGTTGAATATAGCAAGTTGTTAGCCGGCCAAAGCTGAGGTTTTTAAGCAGAAAATATTTCACACTGTACCACTTAAATAGGCAAGGGCAGGAAATCAAAGAATGTGACTACCCCCACACCTGTAATTACTAGCAAATAACAAAATTCAGCAAACACTGACTAACTACCAGTTAAGCTAATATTCCTTCCACACTGAAAAGCAGAGTGAAAACTTCCAGTTCAGCTAAATATTCCTTCCACACAGTTAAAATCAATTTAAATACTGTATTTTTTGAAAAAAAAAAGCAGATAAAGGTACTTAAATTCTCTTATACGTCCAGTTGAATATAGCAAGTTGTTAGCCGGCCAAAGCTGAGGTTTTTAAGTAGAAAATATTTCACACTGTACCACTTAAATAGGCAAGGACAGGAAATCAAAGAATGTGACTACCCCCACACCTGTAATTACTAGCAAATAACAAAATTCAGCAAACACTGACTAACTACCAGTTCAGCTAATATTCCTTCCACACTGAAGAGCAGAGTGAAAACTTCCAGTTCAGCTAAATATTCCTTCCACACAGTTAAAATCAATTTAAATACTGTATTTTTTGAAAAAAAAAGCAGATAAAGGTACTTAAATTCTCTTATACGTCCAGTTGAATATAGCAAGTTGTTAGCCGGCCAAAGCTGAGGTTTTTAAGTAGAAAATATTTCACACTGTACCACTTAAATAGGCAAGGACAGGAAATCAAAGAATGTGACTAACCCCACACCTGTAATTACTAGCAAATAACAAAATTCAGCAAACACTGACTAACTACCAGTTCAGCTAATATTCCTTCCACACTGAAGAGCAGAGTGAAAACTTCCAGTTCAGCTAAATATTCCTTCCACACAGTTAAAATCAATTTAAATACTGTATTTTTTTGAGAAAAAAAGCAGATAAAGGTACTTAAATTCTCTTATATGTCCAGTTGAATATAGCAAGTTGTTAGCCGGCCAAAGCTGAGGTTTTAAGCAGAAAACATTTCACACTGTACCACTTAAATAGGCAAGGACAGGAAATCAAAGAATGTGACTACCCCCACACCTGTAATTACTAGCAAATAACAAAATTCAGCAAACACTGACTAACTACCAGTTCAGCTAATATTCCTTCCACACTGAAGAGCAGAGTGAAAACTTCCAGTTCAGCTAAATATTCCTTCCACACAGTTAAAATCAATTTAAATACTGTATTTTTTGAAAAAAAGCAGATAAAGGTACTTAAATTCTCTTATACGTCCAGTTGAATATAGCAAGTTGTTAGCCGGCCAAAGCTGAGGTTTTTAAGCAGAAAATATTTCACACTGTACCACTTAAATAGGCAAGGACAGGAAATCAAAGAATGTGACTACCCCCACACCTGTAATTACTAGCAAATAACAAAATTCAGCAAACACTGACTAACTACCAGTTCAGCTAATATTCCTTCCACACTGAAGAGCAGAGTGAAAACTTCCAGTTCAGCTAAATATTCCTTCCACACAGTTAAAATCAATTTAAATACTGTATTTTTTGAAAAAAAAAAAGCAGATAAAGGTACTTAAATTCTCTTATATGTCCAGTTGAATATAGCAAGTTGTTAGCCGGCCAAAGCTGAGGTTATTAAGCAGAAAATATTTCACACTGTACCACTTAAATAGGCAAGGACAGGAAATCAAAGAATGTGACTACCCCCACACCTGTAATTACTAGCAAATAACAAAATTCAGCAAACACTGACTAACTACCAGTTCAGCTAATATTCCTTCCACACTGAAGAGCAGAGTGAAAACTTCCAGTTCAGCTAAATATTCCTTCCACACAGTTAAAATCAATTTAAATACTGTATTTTTTGGAAAAAAAAAGCAGATAAAGGTACTTAAATTCTCTTATACGTCCAGTTGAATATAGCAAGTTGTTAGCCAGCCAAAGCTGAGGTTTTTAAGCCTTTTAAGCATATTGTTGGAGGTAGTCTGTTTTCTCTAGCTTCTTGAGGAAATGTGTGAAATTTTGTGCATCACTGAATAGAAAAGCTTGTTGTGGCAGCCTGCAATGGAAAACAGTGACAGTAGACACTGCATAGCATGAAGTAAAGAATATATTATGTTGCATCAAAAACAGCATAACACCAATGAATATGTGCACACAAAGCCAGTAGTACCTACAAATAGGAGACATCAGTGGCATGCATAAGGGATAACAAGGCAGACAACTGCAATTCTATGCAACCATGCCTCTCAACCTGGAAACATCAAAAATCTGGACAAGGCCCATGAAAAATAGATACAAATTTGTACGCTGATTAACATCTAATTTGCATATATAATTAGGTAATCCAATGGAATTGTGGGATACCAACTTTCAAATGCAAATTGCAGAACAGGCAATCAAAATATGGCACCAGAGTCCCCCTGCAGCCATTCCAATGTCCCATTACCTGGCAATTTCTCCCCATTTGCCATAAACACTAATGTGGCATACTGCTTTACTTCTACAATGATTATTTGGATTTTATTTTTTCATTTTGCAGCACAACAATCCACAAACACTTAGACATCTGCTAAACAAAGCAATATTGTCTCACAATGAAAATAGACTTGGCATTAAAACGTCTCTGCCCTTGAAACTCACATTCATTGAAATAGCACTGAAACCCACACACCACATCCAAAGAAAATGCATCTGGCCAGTGGTGGATAAAGAATACCTTTGGGTTGTTTTCAAATTATTGGCCCCTTGCACACAAAACAAGAAACATACATGTGTTCTTTTCTTTGATACACCTTCCTGACTTTAAGTTATATTCCTTGTATAATACAGCACACTTGTTAGACAGAGAGCATTTTAAATTTATTGTTTGGACATTTTTCCAGTAGGCTGTAATGTAGGCAATGAAACAAAATGCATAAACCAATAATGGCAAAACTGCCCAATTCAGAACATTTCCATCATAAAAGTCTACTTCCACACCCACACTATAAATAGAATGACAGTAGTGTAAGCCATAGGCATCTTGCACAGCTTCTCGCACTTATTTGCATCTTCAGTTTTTTTTGTGGGGGGTAAAAGGTCAAAAACCAGGGGCGCATTTTAAACATTGCTTGTATAATTTTGGAAAGTTGCTAGAATAAAATGTGTTAACACCATGCATGTCACTGGCATGTCTTGAACCCAGGACCCTATGCACTACAGTCAGAGCAACATACCACTATGGCAAATCAGCGGTTTCCTGAAAAAAATAAGACTGAAACATAATGGCTATCATTTAGTGAATTCAGTTCTCACTTCTCACCATAGCTCTCAACCTCTTAGCACAAAACACCTGGACAAACAATGCCAATAATGGGGGAATACAAATTCAGTTCTCACTTCTCAACATAGCTCTCAACGCTTAGAACAAAAAACCTGGACAAAGCTCACAAGTGGTGGTGGCTAGGGACTTACCAGGGACACATTTTAAACATTGCTTGTATAATTTTGGAAAATTGCTAGAATAAAATGTGTTACCACCATGCATTTCACTGGCAAGTCTTGAACCCAGGACCCTATGCACTACAGTCACAGCAACATACCACTCATAGCCGGCCTTAGGCATAGGCCAAATAGGCGGCCGCCTATGGTGCCGCTCTGGTAGGGGTGCTTTTCCAGTATTTATTTGGTGTAGGTAGACCAGGATGGGGACACCAGGTAGTGTAGTGTGGTGTGGGACGCCATGGAGCCCTTTTGCCTTGGGCGCCAGTTTTCCTAAGGCCACTCTTGATACCACTATGCCAAATCAGCAGTTCCCTAAAAATTAGGAAGACTGAAACTTAATGGCTATCATTTAGTGAATTCAGTTCTCACTTCTCACCATAGCTCTCAACCTCTTAGCACAAAAAACCTGGACAAAGCCAATAATGAGGGAATACAAATTCAGTTCTCACTTCTCACTCACCATAGCTCTCAACTCTTAGCACAAAAATCCTGGACAAACAACAAAGCCATTAATGGGGGAATACAAATTCTGTTCACTTCTCACCATAGCTCTCAACTCTTAGCACAAACCAAATCTGGACAAAGCTCAGAAATGGTGGTGGCTAGGGACTTTAGGCTCTTTTTACTCTGTACCAAAGGTACAGGGTTTGAGCCTGAATACCTCTAGCCACCAGGTCTATTACATGGGGGCATGTACACACACACACACACACACACACACACACACACACACACACACACACATATCACTTCCAATGAGAGTGCTGCAATCCAAATATGCACTTCCCCCAAACAAAACGAGCTGCCAATAATCCACTTTCCTTAGATAAACCCCAAACAAAACGAGCTGCCAATAATCCACTTTCCTTAGATAAATCCAAAACTTTCCCTGAAATGGGTGCTGCTGCTGTCATAAATCCACCGCTGTTTCTCGCTCGCTGCTGTGCTGTTTCATAAATCCAACCACTTGCATTTGCTGCTGTGCTGTTTCATAAATCCAACTGCTGTTCCCGCTCGCATTTGGAGCCAGAAATGATGATGCAAGCTCCTTGAGCTCAATTTCGACTGACTAATAGCCCTGACGGGGCTGATGTCATCCCGCATGTGATGACATCAGCTCCGACAGCGCAATATTCAAAAAAATAAATAAACGAAAAGAAAAAAATCGGAAATGAAGGGATGCCACTCGGGAATTATGGCACCCCTTCATTTGGACTCCAAAACTCAGTAAAACCCGAGTAATTTGGTATGGTTGAGAGGTATGTATGCAACACAAATATGAATATTCTTTATGATTATAGTATGAATTTGCAGTCATAGCTAAATCTATCAGTGGCCAAGATTAATTGTAATCTGTGTATGTTACAGGTATGTTGAGAGGAATAATTAGACACCTTTATATTAAAGATTGCTAAAAGCATTTTTGTACCATGAGTTACTGTGAAAGTGTTAGCCAGATAATAGGGGGAAGGAGAGAGATGTCACACCAGGCTGACTGCAAGCAAATCTGTTTGGTGTGTATTGTCATTCAAATCAGCTAAACCTAGCAGTTCAGGAAATGTGATACTCTTACTAGCTTGGAATATGAGAGGAGTAACTTGAGAAGGAATTGAAGCAGATCAAAGCTGAATGTCTAAAAAAAGTCTGTTACCTCAGCAATGAGCTGTCAATTCTGGAAGTTTTTTTCACAGAATGTGTAACACATCAGTAGGAAACACATTTGTAAGAGGTACTGTGTGACAGTAAATGATACTTTTACTGAGGGCTCTCATCAAAATTAGCTACTCTTCTCTGCTCTTCCATTCTAAGTGCATGGAACTGTCATGTGACAGTCCAGCTATGGGCACTGTATTCTCAGAAGCAGTGGACTCGCAGGGTATTATGGGGAAGATTTTTCTTTAGAAGAAAACAAACTCTCATGAGGATGTCTGTCCCCAGGAGGGCATTCAGGGTTACAAACAAAATAAAATTAGTAGTGACTACTCCTGTCTGGTATATACTGGTTTGCAATGAGCCAAATTGAAGGAAAAGTTAAAACATATATCATTTTTAATTTTTTTTCCCATAGTTATCCTTTAAACATGCTATCTTAATTATTCATGGAAAAAAATTACATGGTGACTACAGTATATATTTTTCATTTCACAACTGTAATCAGAAAGCTAGTATACTTTCAGTGTCACCTTTTCCAACAGTATTGTGCCAGTATTCTTTTTCTACACACAAGTAAAAGGATACAGCAATCTCTGATAATTATTTTTCATTCACTTGGGCTTAAAGAAATGATTTTCAGACACAGATCAGTCACAGTAATCCAGTTATTTAAATCAGCAATTAGAAAGTTATAGTTAGCAGTAATGTAGGTTACTTAGATTTTTCAATAAGATAATTCTCATTGTTGATGTCACAGACAAAATATGAATGTGAGCTTATGAAATCTTTTTTTCCACCAAATACCTGACACTTGCAAACAATTTCTCAAGTATTTCTCCTCTCCCTGCTCTTCTTTCCCCTGTTCTCATTCTTTCACTAACTCATCTCAAAGTATTAGCATGCTCAATATACATCTTGCTACCATTTTTGTTTAAAGGCTGTCACACGTTAAAAAACTGCTTTTACAGTATCTGTTTCAGGCTATCAAACATTCACTCCCAAGAAGAGTTTGGTAGGCATCATATTGTATTTATGTACTTACTGAACACTGCTGCGTGACCCTTGTACTATAACTTGACTTGAAACTATTGAAGTTGGGCCATTTTCTGCAAAGGTATAACAATTTGAAGCATCAACTGAATGACAGATAAATGAATAAATAGATTGACAGACAGGACATAGACACAGGCAGACAAAAGGTCCTTAAGGCACTCTAGCTAAACCAGCTGTGGAAATTAGTGAAAGCAAGATCACGCTCGAATTATGATGGTATAACGCACCTAGTCCTTCCTGAGTGAAACAGTAAGAAAAATAATTGTTCTGTATTAAACCTCATTTTACCTCAGTGCATAGTGGTTCATTCAAATGAAGGTAGAGTGAGCATCAGATGTTATCTGATTCTTCTACAAAAGAAATCTTGTGAAGTATCAAATGAAGGAATGAATAAAAAAGTAACCATATTCTTTCCATTTGTCTTATTTGTTGCAGTATTTCCCTTGGCTCCTGCGATAATCCTTGCTCTGGCTAGAACACTATATTACAATGACAAGTAAGATCACATTTCACTTTTTCATATTTGTAGTATTTGTCCTTTAACTGTAACAAGTTGTTTTCTACTTACTACTTTAGTCACATAAGTTGAATAATTCATAGATCTGTTAATCTTGATAGGCAGGCTAGATATGGAATATGTGGAGACAGGATGGTATTACCATACAGGAGCCCTCCTAGCTGGAGTGTGTGTAGTACCTAGCTAGGGTGTGTGTAGTACCTACCTAGGGTGTGTTTGTGTGTGTGTGTGTGTGTGTGTGTGTGTGTGTGTGTGTGTGTGTGTGTGTGTGTGTGTGTGTGTAGTACCTAGCTAGAGTGTGTGTAGTACATGCATGTACTCTTGCAATGCATCAAGAAGTATGACTGCAAGGGGTGCCACTGCATGTATGCCTGCATTACTTGATGAGGCACCCCCTGCATTGAGGAGACAGGCAATATGCCAACTAGAAGAAATGGTGGTCCTACTTGAAAGATGAAATCATCAAGAAAAGAACAGTAGTATTGCTGGATTATTGATCCTCAAGTCTTGGTGAGTGCTTTCAAGTGGTGGACTCTGTTTTCACAAAATTACACCAAGATAACACTTGTATATAGAAAGTGTTTTATATATCATAGAGAAAGATAGGTTATAAAATAAAAAAAACAGCTGGAGACACAGGACCCAAGATAAAAAGGACCCAATCCTAGTGGGTACAGTGATGCCAGGACTGAAAAAAAATGGCAGTGTAGACTTCTCAAGACATGGAAACATTCCTACAACAGGGTTAGGCCAAGCTCAGGGGGAGTATGCCCCCCCCCCATGGTAGAAGGAAGTAATAGTCCACAATAAACACAAAAATTGACTGGCCAAAAAAAGCCATAAAGATGACAGGGTGGACTACTGAGGATAAAAAACAAATTATGTATTGTTACCATTATGCGAAAAGCCCAGAATTTCCAGATACAAGATATTCAGAAGGATTAAAAACAGAAATTAGAAGAATGAAAAAAATACTTGCACATGAAAAACTGTCAAAAGCTTCAAGTAAAAATTTGAATTCATTAATACAACAGATCCATGAAAAACATTGCATAGACAAAGAAACATTGGTCTGTCTAAAAAAAGAAGCAACAGAGGAAGAGTGAAAACAGAACAAAACCCAGAGATTATTGAAAGGTATAAAAAAGAAACATGGATGTGGGAAAGAAAAAATATATGATATGATGCAATATTTGTGCGAACAAGAAAGCCAAGTGATCAATACATAAAGATTTAGCCCTGAGTTAGAATTATTTATATGTGTATGATAAACAGGTACCAGCATGGTTAACAACAGGAAAAATGATACACCTCCTTAAGAGTGAACCCGTAAGCCATCCTAAAAAATATAGAGCAATAACTTGCTTCCCAGCAATACACAAATTGTATACTGGCATTGATGCAGCCAGTGTATGGTAATTTAAAAAAAATCTATCATGGCAATAGAACAAAAGGGTAACAAATTAAAATCATATGGAACAAAGGATCATTTATTGCTATATAAAGCTGTAATAGAGAATTGTAAAAAGGGGAAGAATCTAATTATGGCATGGGTAGATTACAAAAAAGAATTCAACAGCACCTCACATTTATGGGTAAAGAAATGCTTACAAATGTGTATGATACACACTACACTGATTAGCTACATTACAGTGAACAAAAAAACAGTGGCAAACAACTTTACAGCTGAGCTATAACGAAGGGCAAATTATTATCCTAGAGATAAAAATTCAAAGTGGGTACTTCAGGGTGATTCTCTGGCACTGCTGCTGTTTTGTTTTGTCTTGAGACCATGAAGCTGTTTACTTTAAAAGATTAGGGTATGGTTAAAATTTAGCTCCCAGAAACCAACCTTGTTTAAAGACATCTCATTTACTTTTGTGGATGACTTAAAACTGTATAGCTAATCAGCTGAGCTGAAAGCACAACTATAAATGGTTAAAATATTCTCAGATGATACAAGAATGTTATTTGGCCTTGATAAATGTGCAAAAGCAACATTTAAAAAGGGAAGCTGCAGAACCAAAGTAAATATCAGTTTGGGACAAGAATGTGATATAAAAGAACTTGAGCAGAAGGGAGTATATAAATATTTGGGAACAGATAAAACATTGGCAATAAAACATGAAAAAATGAGAATAAAGCTCAGTAAAGAATACTTCAGAAGGCTAAAACTAATATTGAAAACTGTTTTGACATCTAGGAATAAAATCCAAGCTATAAACCAGTTTGCTGTTCCTATTCGTGCAGTTTTGAGGTGATTAACTGCCCACAAAAAATACTGGATCAGGTGGACAGGAAAACAAGAAAAATGGTTAATGCTCATCAAATAATAAATAAAAATCACTGTATAGCAATATTATATATTCCTCAGTCAGGAGGAGGTGTGGGCCTCCTTGAAATTGATTACATGTATAGATCGGTAATCATGGAACTGCATTAAGCATCTGTTGACCTCACCAGATCCAATCATAGTGAAATTTTTAAAACTCAAGGAAAAGAAGTCTAACATGTTGTCCTTGCTTATTTTAGCAGAAGTGCTTTGGTGTAAAGTGGGAATGGAAATCAAGCCAGAAGAAGACAAAAATCAGACAGCAACTGAATATGCTAAAATAGTAGGAAAAGGATCAGATGAGAAGGAAAAAAAAATGAAAATCCTTAAACATAGTGGCAAGCATAGAGATCTCCTGGAATAAACTCATGTTGACCAAGATTTGGTGCAGGGATGGTTAAGGAGAGGTGAAATAAAACCAAAAGATGAAAGACTAATGGTGACCTAGCACAGTAGACTTTGTACAAGTTGGTTTTCAAAGTGCATTTTTACATGTGGGAAAACAGTCAAATGCAGGTTCTATAACAAAGAAATGAAAACAGTCATACATCTTGTTGCTGGGTGTGATGCACTCATGGCAGAGAGCCTGTATACTGAAAGGCACAATGATGTGGCAGGACTTTTGCAATGGGAATTGTGCAAACACTACAATATAGATGTTGCTGAGAAGCATTAGAAACATGAACCATAAAGCATTATAGGGAATGATGAAGTTTATATCACATGGGCTCACCCATTGCCAACAGGTCAAAAAATAGATGTAAAAAAAAACAGATATAATAGTCCATGAAAAAAAAGTGGCATTGATCATTGAAATTGCTATAACCAATGACTAAAACATCTTATGTACAGAGAGAAACAAAATCATAAAATGTCAGTATTTGCAGGTAAAAATGAGAGCAATGTGGAAGAAAGATACTCAGACAGTTCCAATAGTAGTAGGAACAACAGGTGTAATAAAAAAATACTGTTGTATAAAGATATGCAGCCAATACATGTAACTCCATATGAACTACAGAAATAATCAATTCTGGGCTCATTGTGGGTTCTTAAAACACTTTTGGCTAACATCAAAGACTGACGCAATACTAATTTCATGAACTCTAATCACATCCTGACTTGGGAATGGGCTTCATTCCCATAATTGTATTAGCAACCCAAAATACTTGGAGAAATTAAACTGAGAAATGCAGAAATACTCTGTCTTCAGCTACCTCTGTGATAGCCATCAGTATCATAAGTATTCAGTGCAGTACAATAAACTGCATGGAGAAAGCAACCATCCATATCACCAACAGGTTATAGTAAAAACCTAATAAGCTAGGCTTCTTCTGTAAACCTAGGTTTGAGTTCTTCAGTCTCCACTTGAATATTAAAGGACAGCAATGGGATTCTATTATTAAATTCTCAACTTCTCGGTCCTTTATCTTCCTATTTATTGTCCCTGCTATGAATAAATAACAACACAGCATTTAAAATATTTTAAACTGACTGTTTCTCTCCACGAGAACAGTACATTACTGTACTGTGGTAGTTTCACTTTCAAAAAACTTTTATCCTGCCCTGAAAAAGTCTCTAATTCATTGATGTCATCAAGGCCACTGAATGCAGGTAGCTTTCTGGCCAATTCCCTCCCCAAACTGATATCACCATGACCGCCCTAAAACCCCACCAATGCTACGATATCACAGCTCCCTGGTCCTTCCCCTACCCATACAGAAAGTAAAGGCTAGAACAAGAAAACAGTACATGAGTCAAGTCTCCTGCTGTGAGCTATTAATCACAGGAGGTAACAGCTCAAATTACCCTTAGCATTTTGAAAGCTAGGGAAGTTAGGTGTGAAGGGGGATGGGAGATGAGACAAAGTAGTACAATTCAGGCTTCACAAAAAAATTGCAGCTTTAGGCTCGCCACCTTTCATTGTGGCTAAAACCGGAGTAAGGTCACATCCCTCACATCACCAGTATCCATGCCCAGCCTAGCCCTTTCTCCTGCACACACTCCATCCACTTTGTGACATCACGGTGACATCATTGGATCAGTAGCACCCTCTTTTCCCATTCATAATGCCTGCTTTTGGCTGATTTACTATGCTTTTCTGTAACAAAGCATAGTAAATCAGCCGATTTACAAACTCTGATAGTCTGCTTCCTTTTTTGAAACAGAATACCGGAGGTTGTACAGTGTTTTCCGGACTAACAGAGAATCAATTTAATTTCTGGATAGTCCAGAAAGAAAATGGAGGGGTGGCAACCCCATGCAGCATAGCCATTCTAAATAGAAGCAACAGTAAAAAACACTTTGAAAGTCTGTTTTGTGGCATTTGCACAGATTGTTTTAAGCAGTCATTGAATAGCATGAAATGTTACTTAAAACTGACTGAAAGACAGCAGTGTTGTTGTGTCTTTCGGCTTTTCCCGGTTAAGGGTCGCCACAGTGGAACTCCGGTCCGCTAATGATTGGCAGTAGATTTTTACGTGCCGCGTTGCCGGTGCTGACGTACAACCTTCAACAAAGGTACGCCCATTCACGCATGTCTCCACACAGAAGACGCTCTAGCTAAGAATCGAACAGGACAACGTCTTACTGTGAGGCGACAATGCTACAGCAGCACCACCACCGCTGTAAAATCAATGCAGTGACAGGAGCTTTAGAAAGAAAAAGGCCTCTGTGATGTAACTTTTTACAGACGCGTACTGAGTTGTGGGATACCCAGAGGCAGACTAAACAATCAGAGAATTACTTCAAGATGCCAGATCCCATGTGATCAGACTCAGAAATTACGTATAAAAATATTTAAAAACCTGTAAATAGTCCCAGAGTGGTGTTAAAATGTAGGAAACACCAAACCATGATGAAATAAACATGTTTTTTTTGAGTCTGTGGGTGTGGTTCTCCTTTAAACAACCATAAACAAATCACTTAATGCACTCATGGCTCTAAGGTCATCAGTATACGCAAATCTTGTACTTAATGGGTGGTCACTGATGGCAAACAATTTAAAAGAAAATTTTACAAAATAGAACATAAGGGATGATCAAAACTAGAATATTTTATTTTTATATGTGTGTATTCCTTTCCTTGCTATTCTTTTTGCACTTATTTGTTCTGAGCATCGGAAATATGACACCAGTATCAGCTAACACTTCTCATTACCCTTTATTTCTATTGACAAACTGACTTTCAGCAATACCTCTTGACTCTAACAACATATAAGCCTTGGCCTTTTTACTATTAATATTATGTAAGGTGACTGGATCGTGAACAGGAGAAAAAAGATTTGGTCGCAGTGTAGCTTTAATCAGAAATGCCAGATTCAGTATTCCAGCAGCTTTGATCTGTTTTTTTTTAACACTGACAACACCAAATGGAATTGCTACATGAAGCATAACTCTGTAATGCCAGCTGAAGTCCAGTCTCGTCAATATAACTGACCTGTAACAGACTGACTGCTTGAAAACTTTGGGCAAAGCTGCTGACACGTCAACTTAAAAGTTCAGGAAGTTGAGAGCTCTAGGAAATCTGCATATGTGTGAGTATCATCACTGATATGATGTGAGCCACTGATGGATTTAGGTTATGCTTCCTGTGTTGCAAAAAGTGGAACATTTGAATTCAAAATTCCATTTCTCTCACATTTGCTTTTTTTCATTACCCAGCAAACCCAGCCTCAAGTCATTATTTTATTCTCAGAAAACACATGGCTTGACTGTGTTACTGCTATTATGTGCATCTACTGAACGTCTTTGCTTGTAGTATTTCTATGGGATTTACTTTTCACAGTTGTAAAAAAGAGTGAACTAGAGTGCTAATGGTTTTATTTTGCCCCATATGTAACAGTAATAAAACTGGTGATGAATAAAAGTGTTTTAAAACTACAAGGAAATGAAAAAAATGTCCAGTTTATTACTTTAAAATTCCAAATATGTGTTTTCTTAGAGAGAAGCACTGGAACTGTACAAAAAGCAAAACTACTTTGGTTAAGTAACTTTTCATTTTAATATAAGAAGACAACATCACTCATCCCTTACTCCAAGGATGACAAGCAGGTAGGGTAGTTCGTTTAAGAAGCTTATTACATGAAATCACATCAGAATGGATAGCAGCTTCAATAACTATAAAAAACTGACTAACAGATAGAGCTTACACACAGATATGCTTACACTACAATATCTTAACAAAAATGGCACTCTGTCCCTGTACGTGCTCAGTAATCAATACATTAGTACATGCCCAAAGGAGGTTTCTTAAAGAGATATGCACACTAATCTATATCCTCCCTCTTAAAGAAAAAAAGCAGCTAGGCATGCAACAAAATACATATTCAGAAAATAAACACAATGCTCAAATGATTCATATTGTCATGTCCAAGTCGCTGTACATCTGGAACATGGTCTTGACACTCGACCAAATCTTGTGACATAACCATCAGGATTGGACTTAGTAACAGGGCCAGGTTTTGGTGAACAACTCGCCTCGGGATTTGTTGCAGGAATGAAAATTCTTCTGGAACTTCCTCAGGAACTGGAACACCAGACAACTCACTCTGAGATAGAGTCTTTATCAGAGGCTATGTGCTGTGGTATAGGCTCGGACACCGGTAGCAAATGTTTCTGATTCTGCCTGAATTATGATCCTTGTGATTCCACAATATACGATCTCTGCTCTGGGCAGATGTTTTTCACAACTCCAGTCCAATCATATTCTTTGGACATTTGCATCATTACTACTTCTCCTTCTCGTAACAGATTGAGCGGTTTGCTGGTCTTATCATAGTAGGACTTCTGGGATAGGCGTTCCTTCAACAAGTTGGCTTTCACTGACCTGTTGTTCTTGACACATGGAACCAGCAATTGACTACTGATTAGCAATGTGGTTCTGGTTTGCCTCGACAGAAGTCTCTGAGCAGGTGAACCAAGATATTTATTATGAGGAATGTTTCTGAGATTCAAGAGATTCAGGAAAACATCCCTATTGTCTCGTTTGAACTTTTCTAGTAATTGTTTTGCACTTAAAACTGGAACACGCAGTTCTGCCAAACTATTTGACTGAGGATACTCTGGGCTACTCGTGACATGAATAAAATCCCATTCTTCGGCAAATCTTTTGAACTCTTGGCTTGTAAATTGCGTGCCATTGTCAGAAATAACTTTGTGAGGACTACCATGCACTGCAAAATGATGCTTCATCTTAATAATGACAGTATTGGATGCTACATTAGGAAGCAGGTCAAGCTCAAACCAATCTGAATAAGAGTCTACCAGTACCAAATAATGATGACCATCCCACTCGAAAATGTCTGTGGTTACTGTCGACCAAGGTAGTTCCAGAATCTGGTTCAGCTGAAGTGGTTCTTTCTGTTGATGTGGCTTGGTACTATTAACACACAGAACAAGATGAAAGTGCTCTCTCAATATTTTGTGACATAGAAGGCCAAAATACTAGGTCTCTCACCCTTCTTTTGGTATAGTCTGCTCCTGGGTGACCTTGATGTAAGAAAGAAATGTACTCTTGTTGCAAGGACTTTGGAACAATGACTTTTGAACCTTTCATGACAATACCATAGTCTGATAAAATCTCATCTCTGTATGGAAAATAAGATTGCCCTTCTAGAGGTAAACTAGATTGCTTTGACGGCCATCCTTCTCCGAGGAAGTGGTTAAGCTTTTGTAAAACTGGATCTGCAGCTGTGTGATCTGTGAGCTCATAAAGACATGTGGAAAAAAAATTTCTCACTTCCATGACTTCAAAATAAAACCTCTCATTCTCGTGGTAATGCTGGGTGATCCGGATAATGTGTCAGCAAGATAAAGAAGTTTGCCTCTTGTAGACAAGATTGAAATTGTACTTTTGCAATCTCAACATCATGCACTGCAATCTGACTGGAGCGTAATGCATGAGTTTTCTGAAAATAGTAACTAGAGGCTGGTGATCTGTTTTGATCTGGATAAGTCTGCCATACACATAATCATGGAACTTGCAAACACAATTGCCAAAAGCTCTTTCTCTATCTGAGCATACTGCATTTCAGTTTGGGTGAGAGTTCTGGATGCATAAGCAACTGGTCGACCCTCTTGTAGAATGACTGTACCAAGACCAAATATCGAAGCATCGAAGCATCACATGAAAGAGTAACTGCCTAGTGGGCATCATAGTATATATATATATATATATATATATATATATATATATATATATATATATATATATGTAGGGTCCCTATCAGCATCTCGAACGCTGACAATATCAAATTTGATATTGTCGCATCGAGAATGCCGAAAGTGCAGAATGTCGAACGTGTAAACGGAAATCTCTGTAAGGGAAGGTTTATATTTACCTCAATGTAGTGTGGTCTCGGAGTTGGTATATTTACGTAGTGGAGGGTGTGGCGGGCACAGCCCCCAACGTGGGGGGTGCAGGGGGGGCTTGCCTCCTGCCTACACCAGTTAGTTCTTTTTTTGGTGTGTTATTTTTTTTTAACCAGCTTTTGAAAATTGGATTGTTCAATTATGTCAGTTCGACATTTAGTGATTCGAACTGTTCAGTTTTCGAAATACTGATATAGCCGCTATATATATATATATATATATATGGGAGTGGGGTTGCAGCGGGGAGCTTGACTCCCTTCAAAAAGGTGTAGGTTTTGGTGTGTTTATTTTTGTTCTATATTATATCTAAAGGAGTGCGCTGTTTTGCTGGGCAGCTGAGTATTCACTCTTACTTGTGCATTTATTTTATGGCACTGTTTTTACTAGGTGACCATTCATGATATGATCCTTAATGGATAAATATACCTTATCCTGAAAATATCTGACAATTACTGTTATACAGAATACTGGGTTACAGTGGAAGAGATAGGCTGTTGAGTTCAACAAATATGTTGCTAACCTTAATATAACCATTGATGAAAGACTGAAAGAATCAATGCTGCACATGACAAGGAAAACGGTTTACCAGATGTATTTAACTGTTGCACAGTCAGACAATGATTTCAATATGTTGAAAAAGACAACCATTTTCAGCCAAAGAATGTGGATTATGGAATTATACAAATTCAAAAAAGGCCACATGTATGCATTATTCCAGATTAGAGAATGGGCAAACTGTACATCAGCACCCTGACTGACGAATGAACATTCTCCATCAGGGTACTAATGTATAAGTAATCCATCCAACCTTAACCCCTTTTCCCATTTTGCACATAGGGTTGGGGTATTATTTTACCAGTGACAATCACCACGAGTCAAGGTTTATACTGCCAGGTGGCTAGCCTTGCCACAGAGGCCCAATGAAAAATGAGTCCACTGCTTCATGCGAGCATATCAAGCTGCTGTGGAGCTGGATTGAAAAAAAACTAACAGTCACCATTATTTTACGTTCGCTAAGCGACACTTTTGTTGTTTAGCCAGTGTAAAATAATAAAGAAAAAAATTAAAATAAAAAAGTGTGTATGTATTTACTTCTGTGTGTGACAGTGTATACATGTATGACAGAGCGAGATCAATTGAGCCATTATCTTCCACTCGCTAAACAGCGCTGTTACTGTTTAGTGAGTGTAAAATAAATGAAACCGAAAAAATTCTGTCTGTGTGTGTGTGTTTCTGTTTCTGTCTGCGTGTGCGAGTGAATGCGTGCATGAAAGCAGAACAGAATGTGTGTGTGTGTGTGTGTGTGTGTGTGTGTGTGTGTGTGTGTGTGTGTGTGTGTGTGTGTGTGTGTGTGTGTGTGTGTGTGAGAGAGAGTGAAGAGTGAGAATGATCCCTGGCAGCAATAGCATCAGTTAAGAGGTTTGCATGCCTCTTGATCATAGCCTTCAACCTCTCGGCACAAGAAATCTGAACACAGCCACAAATAACAAGGGACAAACAATCAAAAATAAGGACAGACTTTAAATATTGCTCTTCCAAACTTAGAAAGTTGCTAGAACAACAGGGTTTCTCTTAGCATGTATTATTTGAAGGATATGAAGTCTGAAACTCAAATGTCTGTCATTATTTAATTACTTCAATCCCCAGTGACTTTCCAGAAAACTACACATTTTAGGAGGATGGCACTAAACATATGAACAAAAAAATATAGACATTCTGCAAAAATATGAGGAGATGAATGGTATTCTCTGTTGACTCTTAGCTCAAAATATCTGGATAAACCTAAAATAAACTGGAAACAAAGGCACAAAATAGGAGCATATTTTACATGATTATTAGGATTTGTGTTAGCATGCATTTTCTGGAACAGAGGTGTGCACGAGAGACTGAGTGAGAGCGACAGTAAAGATGATGCATACCTCTGGACCTTTCAGCTGAAGAAATCTGGATAAAGCCTAAGATAGAGAGGGAACAAAGGCTCAAAAATAGGAACAGATTTTAATTACTGCTCTTATAAAATTACAAACTTGCTTAATTAAAAGGATTTGTGTTAGTACGTATTTTCTAAAGAAAAGAATAGTCGGAAAATCAAATGTATGACATTATTTAGTAACTTCAGTCTCCAATGACTGGCAACAAGCCAAATATTTTAGGAGTAAGGGACCAAAAAAATAAAGTGAATGCCTGGATATTTTTTAAGTGTTATATCTCGGATGAAAATGCTTCCTCCAACAGCATTAACATATACTACAGCAAGTCTGAAATATTAAGCAGAAGAAGTATTTTACATCAAAAATATATTAAAAAAATACAGTATTTAAAAAAATAAGTACGTAAAACACGACAACTTTACAGACAGCCCATTCTCTAAGCACAATAATGCCCTCCAGCGTGTGTGTTAATGTGTAATTAATGCCCTTCCAGGGGTGTAGAGGGCCTCTGACTGTAGCATCAGGAATCATAACACCCCCAGGTGTGCATTAATTAAACATTAACACACACTCTCTGTCAGACATTATTGCTTGTTAAAGAGCCTTAGCAAAAACTTGTCAATTTTCCAAGAAAGATAAAAAAGTGAAAAATGCAAATATGCTTCTCAAGAAAAATAATAAAATTGTATTGCAGAAAGAAATATAGATGTGCAAAGCCATTACAAATGAAAGCACTGCAGGCATAAAAAGTGAAAAGAATATTGAACAAAATAAATCAGCAAAGTATTCTGTCTAAAATAATTATTCGGCAATTAAAACTATAGATGAAGGATAATAAATAAAAAAATGTTTGAATAAATTAGATAGAAAAAGCACAAGAAAGACAAGCATGTACTTTGAAAGACAGTATTAACCACACAAGAATGTGTCCAGCAAAAGTCAAATGTGCAAAAAGTGCAATAAGAACTACCTTTATGGAAGTCAGCAGAGGTAACACAGAAATAATAAGCCACAGTGTAGGGATGAACTGTGGGGCAAAGAGGTACAGATAGGCAAAGCAGTAAGTCATACAGCTATGTGTAAAAATAATGCCAAAGTAGGCATAGTAAGAATGATGTGTGTGTGTGTGTGTGTGTGTGTGTGTGTGTGTGTGTGTGTGTGTGTGTGTGTGTGTGTGTGTGTGTGTATACTGAATAAAAATGACAACATTAAAAGACCACAGACGATGAAACAAATCACAGATAATGGAACAAGATGTTCATAGCCACAGGAACATCTGTCTGCATATTGACAAATGACATTTGTTAAAAAAAAAAAAAGAAAAGAAATAGGCCACAACCTAAGTTACAGAAAGTTCTAGAATATACTCTTATAGCTTGGCAATTGATGTGCCCTTGAAAAGTTGTTTTGACACAGAAACAAATGTTAATAACTTTAATTCAAAAACATTTTACATGTATTTTAATGGTCTATGTGACATCTTTCCCATAGCAATGCCCTTAGTAATCCACAAAAATAAAATAGGAAATCAGTGTCAAGAGTGCTAAATGTGCCAAGTCAAAATTAATGTATAAAATGCTGCAGAAGTGCAGGATAGAAGGACCAGGAATCAACAGAACCAGTTTAAACTTTTATTTATATATTATACCTGTGTAGTATGTGGGGCGATATTTTTAATTTTATTTTTTTATAATAACAGTTTAAACTGGTCCTGTTGGTTCATGGTCCTTCAATCCTGCCCCTCTACAGTGTATTATATTTTAAAGTTGAAGAACCAAACAAAAAAACGACTACTAAAGCAAAAACACGGGAAACTTAAGGCACACCACAATAATTAAGCACTTTTGTGTCTTTTAATAAATACAAAACCTGTTTATATAGTCACCTTAGACAGATGATATCATTTAAATTAACCAATAAAAATAGCAAGTCACTTAATTGAAAATACATACTTAAATACATAAATAACATGTTTAAACAAATAAATAACCAGTTTATGGTTACAGAAAAAGTAAACAAGCAGAAATTTGTAGAGTGTTTTAATTCTTATTTGGAGTTTTTAGAACTTAAGTGGCAGGTATTTCTCAGAGCAGATTTCATTCCTGGAATAAATGAAAAAAAATTTGATAAAAAGTTATTTAAAGTTCAAGAATATTTAGTTAAAATGTTCATGTAATTTAAAAGATGACATAAACTTTAAGACTCTTCTTTTACAATATAGTTAGGTGCATTTTAGCATTGCATTATGGTAGGAAGGAAGTTATGTGTTTAAGTGTGTATTTTCAGTTAAGTGACTTGCTATTTTTTTTTGGTTAATTTAAATATCATCTGTCTAAGGTAACTATTTAAACAGGTTTTGTATTTATTTTGGTTATTCTGAAGAAGTTCTGGCCATTAAAAAGAATGAAAGCACTTAATTATTGTGGTGTGCCTTAAGTTTCCCTTGTTTTTGCTTTAGTAGTTATATTTTAAAGTCCTTATTAATGATACAAATACTGAATAATATAAGCATTAACAGTAACTAAAGAAACCAAATTAATATTATTTTAAATGATTACAGCAGTATGCTTGGAGGCATTAAGAAAACTAAGAACTTTTCAGGTCATGTTAAATGCGGACTCTAATATAACTCCAGTTAAAAGTAAGTAGAAGAATTGCTACAAATGTTGAAAAATGGGAATAACTGAAATGGTAACTGATGAAATATATTGGGTTCCTTCTATAATTGCATCCTAAACCAGAGGGGCCTAAAAAGGGGAGAATATGTGTTAACAGTAATAGAGCACAGACATAACCTTTTCTGTATTTATCAGGTACAAAGTAATATCAGCAAGTAAAGCTAAGTTTTCTTGATTACCATTTCAGTTATATCCTTGAATTACTGAGTCTCTTATGTGCTTTACTAATGGCTCTAAATGTATAGCTGGTTCCTCTGTTCAAATATAACTTATCTGAGAGGAACCCTCCCACTCCAATTCTTGCCACTGATCCTTTGTATATCCTCCTAATTAACCTTATTATTGTATAAGGTAATGCAAACGCTTCAATTACGCTACTCATAAAATCCAAGCTTACTCTGTCAAGCGCTTCCTCTGCATCAAAAGCCACCAACAGCAGCAGTAGTTTCTTACATTCTGCTTCTCCCTAGATTATCATTTTTCTGTCAGTGCTGTCAAATGTTTGCTTGCACTCTACAAAACCACATTGACCCATACTGGCAAGCTAGAAGAGCATTAATGCCCATGCTTGAAATATTTGTATTTATGTATGTATGTACTGATCATTATCTATCAATTTTGTCAACATGTTAGCCATCCTCTTAGATAGTATAGATATAAATACATTATAATTGTGGTTTAAAATTGAAATGGCTCTATATGAAGCTAGGTCTGATGGGTCTTTCACACCTTTAGGTAATACAGCCACCACAGCTTTCTTCCAAGATGTTGGTGCTTCATCACTTTTTTTAAAATACTGTTAACTAAAATCTTCCAGATCTTTATCACTTTCTTCCTTCCTAACTTCCACAGGGATATCATCTGTTCCTGGAGATTTTCTGCTAATTGATTATGCATTACTGTTTATGCTTAACTACTAGTTGTTTTGCCCCATCTACCTCTAACATTGGCATAATTAAGTCTTCCATAAATATTTTCATTTATACTCTTTCTTCATTTCCACATTTCTCTATACAAATTTTCATAAATTTTGAAAATATCTCTAATACCTCTACAGGGTATTTTTCTTGTTATAGGCTCCCTACGTTTTGTGGCAACCCTTTCTAATTTCTGTTTCCTAAGTCACTGTGCTAAAATATTTTTGTGCTCTGGAGTTATCAAAAATAGTTGTTTAACAGCAATCTTTATAATCTCTTGCATATTATCCAAATGCTCCCTTATTTCCCTATAGCACTCTGCAGTTGCTCCTCTTTTGTTCTGTGAGATTCTCCTTATTCTGCAAAACTTTCTTTGTCAGCTCCTCTAAATCACTCTTATTACTTCTTAACTATATATTTTTCATCTTTCTCCTTTATTTCTACCCTATTTTAAAACTCCATTTTCATTTTATCTCCCTAATTAGCTATCACTTGTGGAGAAATTTCTGTCTTTCCTAAAAACACTTGAATAATTTCTACTACCTATTCCTTAAATTCCTCTCCTTGCAACATGTAGTTGGAAAGCACCAGTGTCTGATTTTTTACTTTATTATTTGACATATTTATCTTAGTTTTTATTGGTGCATGATCTAAACCAGTTATTGGGTGAGTGTTGAAGCTTCCAATCAAATGCACATACTACTGTAAAATATAATTTCTATCCAGTTTAGCCCGGTTATTGTACCTTGGGAAATAATATATAAATTCTGTCTGAGTTCTTAGTACTAAATTATGTCTTACATATCAAATATTTTCAAACATTCCTGCAGAAAAGTAGACTCTTTTGTTATGTTTCCCTTCTCGGTCTCCCTTTTATATCCTCACTACTGAAAATCAAGTTCCAGTCCCCACCTGTAAATAATATTTCCTGCTGAAAGCAGATTATTTATCCCAAAATTTTCTTAAACTCCATAATAGTTTTTGTTAGTGAAATATAAATACGTGCCATTGTAATTGTAATTCTCCCTTGTCAGTAGCCTCCTAGTAGCAAAAATCTACCATTATTGTCTGTCTTTCCTATTCTATCACCTTTTGACCCTTCTAGCAATCAGTATTATTACTCCCATTTTCCTTTGTCCCTGATATCCCTCCTAAAATCCTTTCTTTGTCAAATTCATGGGCTCATTTCTTTCCAAATGTGCCACCCTCAGCACTGCTATTTGCACTCTGCATTTTTTTAGCATAATGCAATATTCTTTCCTTTTTGTCTATGCCTGTAAGGCTATTCACATTCCAAGATAATGTGGATAGTACAACCTTTATCATAAAAATATTGTTCCCACCTATTATACATGACAGATTTTTGAATATGTATTTCCAACTTTTGTCTTCCATGCACTCATTAATGTTTTGCAGACTGATCTTTTATACAGTAGTTTCCCCTCATCTTCATTTGAACCTATGCCAGATTTTTCAAGACTTTTTGTTTTAATGAAAATGTTCAAGAAAAACTAAATACATTTTCAGAACACCCTCATCCCCTATTAATTTAGACCACACACAATTATGTAGATCTTCAAAAATAAAGTTTAATCCTCCAGACTGGAAACATTTTCTCGTATTGACAACTGCATTCACAGGCATTACCTAAAATTAAGGTAATCCTTGCTAAAGCACATGCTGCGGCCTCTGTTCTGATTTACAATGATTGCTTGCTGTTCTTTTCTTATGTCTAATCCCCTCTCAGATGTGAAAAACAGCTTGCATGCTTTCAGAAAACATTAACCATTTAGCCCAAAGAAAATGTGTACTGGCTACCATTAAAAAAAAAAAACTAAATTGTGTATTCTTCTATTAACTGCATTAAAGTATTAAGGCTGCTAGGAAAGTTACTATCTCTTTTTACACTTTCCATAATTTCAAACTTTACTTTTCACTAAACTGGTTGTGATTGAACATTTAAATGTCCCCTCAATAAAGAATTATCAGAACTCTCAAAAGTAATTGCTTGCAATTGTAGAAAGTATATAGAAGTATTCAGCAATGAGAAAAAAATCTAACAACTTTGCAGATGCATGAAGGTATCTTTGGAAATATCACTTAGTACAAAATGTGCAAATGCCTTCAACTGCAGGCTTCTTGACTCCCACTGAGTACATTTGCTAATATGAAAAAAGATAATATCTTTGAAGATGCAAGAAACTTAACATTTGTCTGACAAAAAACACGTTTGTAGCTTAAGCCAAGGGTATTCATCTAGATAGTCACTATTGTAAAAATAATTCTACATATAATATATTAAGTACACTTTTCCATTCCACCTACCACCTGAGGAGCCCAAGACTGCAGCATGTTAACTTAAAAAAGAAGTTATGTTCTTACCATAACGTTCCATGTGAGTTGTTCATCTCACCTTTTTTCTTACACGTGAGTTCGGAGCCGATCCATCGGCTCCGAGTCAGCCGCTTTCCAAGCTCTAGATCTCTGAGAAGCTCCAGACACAGTCCCTATCCCATGATGCTCTGCTGACAAACCCCAGATCTAGTTTGCTGAACCCAGCAAGAAACACAACTAAGCAACCCAATATAACAAAGTAACTATTTACAATTAGTTAAAAGATAACCTGTCTGACAAGAGGATACTAGTAAGATCAACCAGACCACCAGCCATACCCGTTCTTCCAGAACATGGAGATGGAAGCTGGGAGGGAGTGTAAGAACAAAGGCGAGATGAACAACTCACATGGAACGTTATGGTAAGAACATAACTTCTTTATGTGAAGTTGTTCAATCTCGCCGTTTGTTCTTACACCTGGGTAGTGTCCCAAGCACTCTAATCCTGGGCGGCTCACAGGAGTACATTTCTGAGAATGGTGGAACCAAAGGGAGCCCTGTCCCTGGAGGCCCTGTCCACTTTGTAATGAGTAATAAACGTATGAGGTTTGGACCAAGTAGCAGCTGCACAAATGGTGTCCAAAGGTAAACGAGCTGCGTGAGCTAAGGACGTAGAAACAGCCCTGGTAGAATGAGCTTTCACTTCACATACTAAAGGTTGATGGGATGAAGAATATGCAAACTTTATACAATCATAAAGCCATTTGGACAACATAACTTTGGATACCGAAAGGCCCTTCGTATTGTCTGCATGGGAAACAAACAGTTGATCTAATTTTCTGAATTCTTTTGTTCTGTCCAAATAAAATCTCAATTGTCTGTGAACATCAAGCTTATGCAACATGTATTCCAATTTACTGGCATGATGCCTGAAAAAAGTGGGAAGTTCAATGGACTGGTTCAAGTTCGCTTCAAAACAGACTTTCGGGAGGAAGGATGAATTTGTTCTTAGAGACACCGTCGGGGTGAAAGACCAAATATGGGGGCCTAATAGAGAGTGCTTGAAGTTCAGAAACTCTAAGCGTCGAAGTAATGGCCACTAAGAAAATTGTCTTCCAAGAAAGGAACTTCAAAGGACAAGAAGATGCAGGCCCAAAAGGGGGAAGTATGAGTTGAGACAGCACCAAATTTAGATACCAGGGAGTAATCAGATGTCTGACAGGGGGTCAAAGGTGATGAGTCCCTTTCAAAAAGGCTTTACATAATCTGTGGGACATAATGTTAGAACCTCTGCATCCCACATGGAAGTTAGATATGGCAGCCAATTGAACCCTTATAGTAGCGGCTGCTGCACCATCGTGGAAAAGTGAAGTCAAAAATTCCAGAATGCTATGAATAGGGGCGCTAAAGGGATCAATACCATGTTGAGAAGCCCAATGACCAAATCATTTCCATTTGCTGTTATATAGTTTCCTGGTGGAGACTTTATGAGAGGAAACCAGAATATGCTGAACCGTGGGAGACAAATCATGAGACCTGGCTAGGTTGGGAAGTGGAGCAGCCAAGCTGTCAGTTTGAGGGATACAAGAGAGGGGTGAAGAACTCCCGACGAATGAGTCAGAAGGTCTGGCACTGGGTCCAGAACCCAAGGTTCTTCCACTTAGTATTGTTGAAGGAAGGGGAACCATATCTGCCAAGGCCAAAATGGGGCTATCAGAATAACAGTCCTTCCCAGGCTTTTGGCTTTTTGTAAAAATTTGGGGATCAGCGGGGATAAAGGAAAGGCATATAGGAGACCCGAGGACCAATCGTGTATGAGTGAATCCCTTGGGATGTCCCCCGGTGGAGGGTACAGGGCAAAGTAGCTTCTGCATTTGGCATTCATCAGAGATGGAAAAAGGTCGCAGAAAAGCTGTCCCCATTTGCGGAATATCCTTTCCACCACTCGTTCTTTGAGGGACACTTGTGAGGCAACAGAATGGCTCTGCTCAATTTGTCCGCTATCATGTTGGATGACCCCGGGATGTGCATTGCTATCAGGAAGCGCCCAGTGGATAGAACCCACTGCCAAATTCTCAGGGCCTCTCGGCATAAGGGGTAAGATCTGGTTCTCTCTTGCTTGTTGATGTACCAGACTACCGACAGTTTGACACAGCCCCCCCACCCTATCAGGGAAGCATCCGTGGTCACTGTGGCTGTGGGAGGGGGGAGTACAAACGGACGACCTACAGTAACTTGGTGGCTGTTCAACCAAAGGAGGTCCTTTTTGCTGGTGTTTTTCAGCAGAATCTTGTGTGACATTGGAAGTTGTTGATAAGACCACTGTGTGAAGAGTAACCACTGGAGTATCCTCATGTGCATACGCCCCAGTGGAACTGCTATGAGAGTCGTTGCCATGGTGCCTAACAGCTTCAGAACTTGGAATGCAGTGACTTTCTTTTCCATCAAGCAAAGGGATACTTGGTTTCGTAAAGAGATTACACGTTCTTGAGGCAATCTGACCAGGGCGGTGGTGGTGTCTAGATCTGCTCCTATAAAGGAAATATGCTGCGACGGTGATAAAGCAGACTTTTCGAAATTTAAGGTTATGCCCAACTGGGAGCACAGGCTGATAGTGGAATCCCTGGTGTGAATAAGTTGATGCCTGGTGGTGGCGGTGAGGAGCCAGTCGTCGAGATATGGAAACACCCGGAATCCTAAACGTCTCAGGTGAGCCATGACCAATGCCATGCATTTGGTGAACACTCTGGGGGCTGTGGTGAGACCAAATGGCAGAGCTCGGAAATGGTAGTGACTAACCCCCAGCCGGAAATGCAAGTGATCTCTGGATGGCCTGGCCATCTTGATGTGGTAGTACACATCCTTGAGATCTATCAAGCACATCCAATTGCCCGTTTCGAAAAAAGAAGTATCGATTGAAGCGTGACCATCTGGAACATTTTCTTTTTGACAAAGGTATTTAGTTTGCTGAGGTCTAAGATGGTCCTCCAGTCCCCTGTTTTCTTTGGAACTAAAAAGAACCTGGAGTAAGTTCCGGATCCTATCTGGTCCGCCGAGACTGGCTGGATGACTCTTTTTTTCCAGCAGCCTTTGAATTTCTATGGCTGCTAGATTCCGCAGACTGGGATGAACATCTGGGATTCTTGCACGAATGGAAGGGGATTCTGAAAAGGGAATGATGTAACCTCTGGTAATTATGCTTTTTACCCAGTAATCTGATGTAATTCCTAGCCATGCATCTGAGTATAAAGCTAAGTAAACCCCGACTGCCTCCAGAGCAGGACGGCCGGGCCTCCTCTCAGGAGCACTGATAGGGCTTGCCAAGGAACTGCTCCCTATCACCCTGGTTCTGCGGACCCCCTCTGCCACCTGGGTGGCGTCTACCATTATACCCCCCTCCTCTGCCGCTGGAGGGGGGTTCACCACGTGTGTTCTGGAAAGCTCCTTGGGACTTCCAGAACCACATTTTTAAACCTTTCTGCCCTTTGGGTTATGGTCTAGTGGGGGTGGAAAAATGGACTTCTATGGCAGATAGAGTCTTTTCTTCCTGCTCACACCTAGTGAGTGTCTCCTTGACTTTAGGCACAAACAAGGATGAGCCATCAAATGGGGTATTAACAAAGGAAGACTTGGAGGCTTCCGCAAAGGAACATAAGCGCATCCAGGATTGTCTCCGCAGAACTATCGCTGAACCTGCTGCCCGGCTCGATCCCTCGGCTGCATAAGAAATGAGCCGCATGGACGAATTTACAATGGAATTAAGGGTGTTAAGCTGTGCCATCACTTTCTCGGAGACAGCATCATCTGTGTTGCCCTGTAGAGTATCTCCAAGCTCTTTGAGGAGATCTCGCTGAAGACGTGTATAGTGGGTTAAATATTTAAGCAATCTCATTGCAAATGTTGCAGAACTAAAGATGTGTTTCCCATATCTGTCCATTGTCCTGGAATCTCTATTAGGAGGATAGACAGAAGAAGAGGTCTCTGACATCTCTTTCTTGGTGGCTGCCGCCACCACCATGGCATCAACGGGGACTCCCTTTGTAAGAAAGGACTTATCATGAGGGGAGGTGATAAATTTGTTGGGCCTCTGAGGGACCAGTTCCATGGAATCAGGAGACTCCCACGCCTTTCAAGCGATCAAGTCCATTAATTTGTTGAAAGGCGGAGTAACCCAGAAGGTGGAAGGTTGAGACCCAAAGGCCTTCAGGAGCACCGACTGATCCTCAGTAGGGGTAAGGGACTGCCAGTCACCCCTCTGCTTAAGTATTTCTAGGATGTCTGCAAATGAGACATCCTCTGAGGGGGACCGTGGGGATCCTTCTGATTCCTCTAAGTCGGTGTCTGATGTCAAGGATTCCTGAGGGGAATCCAAGTGCCTCCTCTTGCACAGTCTCTTCCTAGGGACTTCATCAGTGAAGTCTCCGTAGAGCAGGGGTCGCTCGATGGGGGTTACCTGAGGCTCTGGGTCTCAACGTTTGGTAAGAACCTGTGATGTAGAGACAAAACGGGGCCCTTTAGGGGAGGAAGAGGAAGGACCTGAAGAGGTAAAAGTCTTAGCAGACATGACCTTCCTCATGGTGTCAAAGGCACTGGTGTCCAAGGAGTCTGCCAGTTCCGAAGAAGATGGCAGTCTCCTTGGGGCTGAGACAACGGGCTCCGAACCAGAGGATGGAGTCAAGCTCAATTGCGCCGAGGCCCCGAGAGGAAGAGTCAGAACCAAAGCCTCGGTTCAACTCTCCCCCCCCCCCCGGACCCAGAGAGTGTCAGCTCCAAGACCCTTCAATCAGTACCGAAGATGTCAAGGTCAACGGGGCTGAAGGCACCGGAATAGGCCTCGGCTCCGAGGGTTCCACAACCATCAGGTCCTCACCTTTCCTGCTCCGAAGGCTCGATTGGTCTCAGAGGAGGAGCAGAAACCGTGACAGGGGGGGTGTTGAGCTTCGATGCCAGATGAGATGAAGCCGAAAGCAATTTGGTCATGACCGGGTTCTCCAAGAGTCTCTGCACCACACGGTCCACATCAACATCTGAGAGGGTCCTGGAAGAACGGGTCGAAGGAGCCGAAGAATCCAATGACCGAAGGATCGGAGACTTTAATTCCTCCAGTATCGGTTCCAAACTCGGGACTTGGCTCCGAGGCAAAGGTTCTGTGCTCGGCTCCAAGGGCTGAGGAGACGGCGACCAAATCTTCCCCGAGATGCTCGTAGCCGATGACTTGGGCTCCAATGACACCTTGGAAGACTTCGACCCCTTCAAAGATTTGGAGGACTGTTCAGACTTATCTAAAGCCTCTGGGCAGTATGATTTTAAGAGGCCTCTATCAATAAGCTTTCTACGCCTTTCCAGCATAACTCTGCCACTAAAAGAGTGGCAGATGGAACAGTCCTCTTGCAGGTGTAAAGGCCCTAAACAATAAACACATGAGGTGTGGTGGTTGGTGATGGACATCTTCTGTCCACAGCCACACCGCTTGAACCCTGATTTCTGTTTTTCTGACGTGTAAAAAAAAATGAGAAAACAGCACAATTGCTAAGGTTCAGATCCCTGAATTTTACAAATATTAAGAACACTAGCAATCACACAAACCGTTCAGATCCCTGAACACTCACTAACTCTACTTTGCAGCTATTAAGAACACTAAGAATCACAAAAAAAAAACGTTCAGATCCCTGAACACTCACTAACTATATTTCACAAAACAAAAAAAAAAAAACAGCAGATAGAATCACTGACAGAGCCCTGTCAAAAACTCAATTAAAGAAACAGCCAAAGGCCTAGGAGCAACAGCTCCTAAGAAAACACACAAAGCACATGCTAAGTATCTCAAGAAAAACACAAACAAGTAATATTTAGACTACTACAATTATATATATCACAAACTATCAAAGTTATAGAAAGTTTTCTGTCAAAAGACAAGAAAAAAAGGGTACTGGCCCGAGCTTCTTGTGAAGAGCGTGAGATCCGTTGCAACGACAAACTAGATCTGGAGTTTGGCAGCAGAGCATCATGGGATAGGGACTGTGTCTCAAGCTTCTCAGAGATCTAGAGCTTGGAAAGTGGCCAACTCAGAGCCGATGTATCGGCTCCGAACCCACGTGTAAGAACAAACGGCGAGATTGAACAACTTTGCATCATTCTTTTGTCCAGGCATTCTTTTCTTGTTATACTGTAAAGCCTACATTTCTTACAACTAAAAATGTACTTAGTTTACTATCTTTAGCATATACAACTGTCACTGAAAAGTCTTACCACACACAAACACATTTAAAATACCTCTGACTACACACTACACAAAACTGTTTACTATATAATATGCAGTTTATATTATGAAATGATTTATACAATTATAATAATAACAAAAATTGTTTTATTTACGGTTACTGTTTTCGTTTTAGTGTCCTTCTAAACATTAATGATAAAAAGAGGTATGTGATTTAGAGTCCAACCACAAGTTTAACAAAGTCAACAAAAGTCTAGTTTTTCTCATCTGCTTTTTCTTGCAAAGCCATATTTCACAAATGTGATTGATGCATTATAGTCTCCGATTTATTCATTAATTTCAGGAAGATTGGCATAATGGTTAACGGGGTTCACCTTGCAAACACAAGGTGCAGGGTTTGATTCTCACATGGGGTAATTGGCTAGGCTTGAAATGGCCCACAAGGGCAGTTAGCCTAGTACTAACCTATGAACCTATGTTACTGGTCTTTTTTCTCTTCATCCTTATTGTTTAACAACAGACTCTGGTTCAAGTCCAAGGTACTCCTGAATCTTCTAGTCAACTCTTGTGCTTTTTTTTCTGTCTTTCAAGCATTTTCATTTGGAACATTGGAAAAGGTTTCACTAGCAAAGTTTTACTATGAGCTTTATTGTTGGAAGAATGAGATAGCCCCTTTCTGATTACTGATTCACTTTTTGTTTGCTAAACTTTGATTTCCTTCTTAATCTGTTCTGCATCCAAAAATGTATTTGATTCTCAAGAGAAAAAAATATTCTAAAGACAGCTTGATACAGCAGCTTGAGTCTTGACATTCCCTGATTGCTGGGATAATTTTCCTTCTCTTCTGCCTGGCTTACAGTAAATAGCAATTTTCCATAAACACTCTGCTCTTTCCAATTTTTTTACTACTTTTCTCTTCTGACACAGTTTTGTCAGGATCAACTTTTTCTGCTGGTATGATTGCATCTTTACAAATACAGGTCTGGGCTGCTTTCTCATGGACAGGTTCAGAGCATATACTCAGTGTGCCCTTTTGATTAGCAAATCCTGCAGTGGAATACCAGTCCAGTTGCTTATTTGTCCTTTCATAAAATTAATAGTCTGTTACTTAAAGTGTCTCTGTTAGAGCAGAAAATCTTGTGTTTTCTCTGTGCACTCCATCTTCTAACTCTATTTTTTTTGAAAGATCTCTTCTTGAGAAGCTTCATAAAAAGTCATCCTATTCTTCATTTCTTGGTTCATCTGAATAGCTAGTAAAAGCTTCTTGTATTTTTTACAGGCTTTTATTATTTGAGATGATATATTATTTCAGTGTTTATTTTAATCACCTCTGAGCACATTTGATTTTACTTTTTCTACTAAATTATCAGAAGCAATCTCTTTTACCAAAGCTGAACCTTGAACTGCTTTTGGCTGCACAGCTGCAGGATTCTTCCCAGCCAGTGATTTCTCTTCATCTTTAGGAACATTTGAGTATCACTGGTTCCTTTGTTCACCATTATCTGTACTAGCGCAACGTCTGGTGATCCTCACGAAACAGCAAGACCCGAAACATGACAACTGGGATGTATGAAATAGTAAAAATCATGAAAATACAAAAATTTCCATACATCCCAATTCTCATGTCAAACTTCCCTAAATGAGGACAATATGAGTTTAACTCAACTCATTTTGCTTCTAACTCAATTGAGTGCTAAGACGGATCGTGTAGTTGTACCAGACATTAGTGCAGCGAATGAAGTTACAACTGTCATTTCTTCTAACTTGGTCCATTCACAAAATTCTACAGGTGTTAAGCAAATTCCCACCCATTTAGAGGTGGTAACAGGAAGGGCTACAGTGACTGGACAACAGTCCACCACGGAGAATGTCAGATTGGATGGAGTAGGTAGTTATCCCACCAACAACAATGAATTTTTACAGTAGCTAAACAAAGACTTTTTATCAATGAACAAAGGCTCGGGAATGTGTTCCAGCAATATGAACAGTTTGCAATCAAATTTGAAGAATATAATTTACAAACTAAAAAATTTACTAAAGAGGTTTAGGGGACTGCAGTTGGACAACATCTTCTTTAAAGATTGCTTAAGAGTACAACGTTTACCGAATGGTCTACATATTTTTAAATTTCCCAACAACATCCAAAATGATTCCCTGTTACATCTAGAACTGTTGGAACTGTTTGACTGCATGAGTTTGGATTTTATGAGATTGTTGATAAGAGACAACCAGCACGTGATGGTGACTTTAAAAGAAGAAATTCTTTCTTTAAAACAGGCTATTACAGAAGATACGTTTTCTACCTCCTATGAAGAACACTACAAAGGGTTTTGAATAGGGTGGAACATCACGTGAACACAATAAAGAAAAGGAAGGAGAAAAAAATTAAGAGACCAGAAGGATTACCAACAGAAGTGTGCCTATCCACTTCCCATGAAAATTCCTACTAATAGAGTGTCCTTTGCACAGATGGACGAGGATGGTATTTCCCTGGTTCCAGAATATTTTACACAACAAGATGTTTTTGAAGAGCATGGGGTTCAAAATTTTCAGAAGAACCTTCCTCCCCCTCCGAGGAGATCAATGAAGTTACGTGAAAAGGCAACATCATGAGTTCAACACCAAGAACCAGTTGTGGAGAGGCAGCAGGTGCATGCCCAATACTACAAAAACTGTCAACGGACTGGTGGGGGGGAGAATTCCATATACCATCAGTAAGAAAAGCACCCAACAAAGACATTATTTTTGAATTTAATGGACTCAAAAGTGTACAATTACAGTGGTACTGTTGTAATGGAATTACATGATAAATTATTTTCAAAAGGTTTTCATTTTATTCCAAACCATGAAAGTAACTTGGTAGAGAACATCTAAGATTTGAAAATGTTTACAAGAAACGTTAATGTGAAGCTGTTGTTGAAAACCAGTAATACAACAATTTCTGAGAGCAATGTTCTTGGTTTGCATAGGTCTAGTATTTACAACCCCCCACTACTTCCCCAGTGGCACTATTTGAAAAACTCTATGAATTTGATTTAAGGGTAGCATACAGAGAGGTCCCTAAACTGAATGATCTTAAGTAGGGATGAACAAAGATTAATTTTGGAGCTATCTAACAACAAGGAAATAAGAATTATGAAGTCTGACAGAGGGGGTGGGGTGGTAATTATGAACCAACTTGATTATGTAAGTAAGATGGTGGAATTTTTACATGACAGTGAATATTTACCCCAGCATATTTGAATGAAGAGAACATTGCTAGTTATAGACTTGATCTACTTCTGGAATAACTCTTCTTGGAATATCATTTTAGCCCTGAAGAAAGTAATTATTTAAAAGTAAAAAAAAATTTTAATTCCATCTTTTTTTGGTATACCGAAGGTCCACAAATCTATAGTGGACGCCCCAATAAGACTAATCATTGCAGAAAGAGGCTCTAAAATGGAGCCTCTAGCAAAATTTATTGCCCAACATTTAAAATAATTTTTTGTCTATAAATCATATGTACTCAAAGATTCATGGCACCTGCTCAAGTGTTTAGCAGAGTGTGAGTTTAGGGACATCACCTTCCTCTACTGATGTGAAAGATTTATTTTTATTGATTCCCCACGAGGAAGGTATGAACTGTTTTACTGAGGCACTGGCAATGGGTGCAAAAATTACACAAGATTCTGTTTGTGATATCTACTCTGACGGAATTAGTACTGAAAACTAATTTTGTCTTATTTGAGGGGGAATACTTTAAGCAGACCAGAGGAGTAGTCATGAGCGCCTCCTCAGCCCTGATTTTTTTGTCAGTATTATTCTTTGGCTTTAGGAGACCAGTTTTATTTTTGAAACAGAATATAAAGAATTGAGTTACAAATACTACAGGTTCCTGGATGCTATTTTAATCCTATGGGATGACGGCACACATAAAATTCCACAATTTATGGAACATATTAATTCAATATCAGTTTTTTTTTTCTTTTACATATACTATTGAGAGTGGAGCTTGTAACTACTTAGATAGTCACCTATACAAAAATGAAAAAATTAGAAGGTTAGAGTATAGAAAACCAACCTACTCTGATAGTTTTCTACATTTTGATAGTAATCACTCCTATTAGCAGAAAAGGAACTTGGTGCAGGGTCAGATCATTAGACTATCAAGACTGACAACAGAGGATGACTGTTTACGTAAAGAATTCAATATTTTGAAGGACATGTTCAAGCAAAGGAATTATCCGACAGAATTGATTGAAGAACAAGAAACCCTGGTTTTAAGGGAAAGATTTGGTCAATATGCTCCTTATTGAGACACCCTTATTCGTATCTTAGCCCTGCAAAAAATTAATTTAATATGAACAGCAAATATGTTTTGACTTTCAATCAGAATTTCCTTACTACTACTAGGATTGGGGTCCTGATGGAGAAATGAAAAGTCAGCAAGCAAAGGAGAGTAGTAGTGCTGAAAGTGAATTCATCCTCAAATCTTGGTGAGTACCTTCTCGTGGTGGACCCTGTTTTTCACAAAATCTCACCAAGGTGACACTGATATATAGACTGTATTTATATAGCATATATCATGGACAGAAGTAAATCGAAAATAACAAAAGATAGCTGGGTGCACAAGACCCAGGATGAAAAAGTGCCCATTCCTGGTAGGCATACTGGTGCCAGGACTGGAAAAAAATGACAGTGTAGAATCCTCAAAATACAGAAACAATCCTACAGTGGTGCCAGGCCAGGTTCAGGGGGAGGATGCCCCCCCACTACCGTTGTATAAGGAAGTACAAATCCACAAAAACGATAAAAATTGATTGGCCAAAGAACAGCCATAAAGATGATAGAGTGGACTATTGAGGATAAGAAAAAAATTACGTATTGTTACTATCATGTAAAAAGCCCAGAATTTCCAGACCCAAGATATACAAAATAATTAAGAAAGAAATTAGAGGAAAGAAAAATACTTCCGCAAGAAAAACTGTCACAAGCTTCAAATAAAAATGTGCTTTCATTAATACAACAGATTTTTGAAAAACAGTATATAGATCAAGAAACTTTGATCTCTTTGGAAAAAGAAGCTTCTGAGGAAGTGAGAAAATATAAACAATAAAACCTAGAGATATTTGAAAAATATAAAAAAAGAAATATGGACATGGGAAAGAGAGCGATTTGATATGCTGCAATATTTATGCACATGAGAAAGCCAAGTTAACTAATATACAGAAGGCAGTTTCAAAGATATTCTAAGAAAAATACAGGCAAAGGCATCCAGATATGGAAAATTTCACAATAAAAAGACTAAAAGCACAAAGATTTAATGTAGAAAAGATGATCAGTAAAGCAGAAGTTAAAGAAATAGAAATTGAAGTTATGGTGTGCTTGAGAAGTGAAGGATTTAATGTCGAAGGTCTAAAACAGACTGCATCACAGCATGATGGAGTGAGTCCCCAGAATAAGGAGAAGCAAGAAGATCAGGAGACATGTGAAGAAGAAATATGGACAGGGGAAAGGAAAAGAGATTTAATATGGTGTAATATTTATGCAAAGGAGAAAGCAAAACTAACCAATACAAAAAGAGCAGCACCAAAGATATTTGAAGAAAAATATAGGCAAAGGAATCCGGATATGGAAAACTTTACAATACAAAAAAATAAGAAGACTAAGAGGAAAAGTAGAAAAAGAGATTAGCAATGGAGAAGTCAAATAAATAGAAATTGAGGTAACGGAACAGCTGTAAAGAGAAGGATTCAGTATAGAAAATCAAATACAGAAAGCACCACAACAGGACAGAACAATGGATATCCAAATTAAGGGGAAAGCGGTGGAACAGGAAGCATCAGGAAAGGTGCCATATCAAGATATTTTGGAGCCTTCCACAGGAAACCAGTATAAAAGTTCACTTGAAGCTAGACAGGAAGGAAAGGAACAGGAAACAGTGGAAACACTGATGCAGTCAGTGTTGAGTGATAGGCCAGTGAGTTTCCATATGACAAAACAACAGATGACACAGGATGAAATTGAAGAGAATGTGCCACAAGAAGATGTTATAGAACTTTCTATAGAAAACAAGGGATGTGCCCTCAGTATGGAAGAAAAGGAGTTAAGAGAAGAGTTGCTTGATTTAATAGACAAAGACAGATATATCAAGATCAATGAGAGAAATAGACTGCAGAAGGTTAATAAAACCCCAAAAGTCAGAAGCTTGATAAAACAAATGAACACAGTAATTAGGACTGTCCATAGAGGTCCATGCAATATAACAGAAGTAAACAGAATATATTACTGTGCTGCTAAATTAATAACTGATACAATTCTACCACAGGAACATAGGGTAGCGAGGGAAAAGGGGGGGCGAAAGTGAATACCATCATGGAAATATCGAACAGCGAAAACTATAAAGCAGTTAAGACAAGGTGTCATTGTTAGAAAATTATAGAAGATGGAACAGATCAACAAAAGTATTAAGAAAGATAGATGTGATAAAAGCAGTGCGCAGTATTAGAACAGACCAGGATCTATTAAGCACTATTGGAGATAAACTAAAAATTTCAAAACAGGTGGAAAGACTCAGAACATACGAAGATAAATATAAGGGCAAAACACAAAATAAGCAATTTACTGATGATCCAAAAAAAGTTTTATAGAGAATTGGGAAATAAAGTAAAAGGAATTGATAGACCACCGAAAAAAGAGGAAGTAGATACATTTTGGAGAAGTATCTATGAAGATCCTGTGGAACATAACAAAGATGTTAAATGGATAGAACAAGTAAAAGAATGAATAAGAAGTTTAAAGGTACGAGATATGAAATGGGATGAAATAACAGCCAGAAAGATTGAAACAAAGTTGAGAAAGCCTCTAATTGGAAAACCCCAGGCCTAGATGCAGTACCTAACATTTGGCTTAAAGTATTAACTTCTTTACATGAGGATCTAGCCATGACTAAGAACTATTTATATGCACATCCCTAACAGACACAGTACTGGTTAACAACAGGAAAAACAATGCTCTTGCTTAAGAGTGAACCTGCAAGTTACCCTAAAAATTATAGACCAATAACTTGTCTTCCGACAACGTACAAACTATACATGGGGATTGATGCCGACAGAGTTTATAGTAATTTAGAAGAAAACTCAATTATGGCAGTAGAACAAAAGGGCAATAAAAGAAAGTCATATGGAACAAAGGATCATTTGTTGTTAAAGTTAGAGGGGAGAACTGTAAGAAAGGGAAGAATCTAAGTATGGCATGGATTGACTATAAAAAAGCATTTGATAGTATCCCACATTCATGGATAAAAGAGTGCTTAAAAATGTATAAGGTACATCCTACACTGATTGATTACATTACAGTAACCATGAAACAGTGGCAGACCACTTTGCAATTAAGCCATGTTAAAGGACAGATTATTATCCCAGGGATAAAAATCCAAAGGGGGATATTCCATGGTGACTCCCTGTCACCGTTGCTATTTTGCCTTGCCATTAATCCATTAAGCTGTTTACGTAACAGTTTAGGTCATGGCTATAATTTGGCTTCTAGAAAACAACAAAGTCTAATGACTTCTCATCTTCTCTTTGTCGATGATTTAAAATAGTATAGCTCATCAGATGAGGAACTGAAAGCACAGTTGCAGGTTGTCAAAACTTTTTCAGATGATATTGGAATGTCATTTGGTCTTGATAAATGTGCAAAAGCAGCCTTTAAAAAAGGAAAATTGCAGCACCAGGATAACATCAGTTTGGGAAAAGAATGTGATATAAAAGAACTTGAGCAAGAGGAGGTGTATAAATACTTGGGAATTGATGAAGGATCAGCAATAAAATATGAACAAATGTGAATAAAGCTTAGTAAGGAGTACTTTAGAAGACTTAAATTAATCCTGAAAACAGCACTGACACCTAGGAATAAGAGCCAAGCTATAAATCAATTTGCTCTTCCTGTCCTAACTTATAGTTTTGGAGTGATTGACTGGCCCCAAAAAGTGTTGGATAGATTGGATATTAAAACAAGAAGGATGCTTCATGCTCACCAAATGATTTATAAAAAAATCACTATATACCAAGATTATATATTCCCCGTTCTGAAGAAGGGATGGGCCTCCTTGAAATTGATTACATGTATAGATCTGCAATCATGGGACTCCACACATATCTACTGACCTCACAAGATCCAAATGTGGTGAAAGTTTTGAAACATGAGGAGAATAAATATAAGATGACATCTCTGCTTAATTTAGCAGAAGCATATCAACGTCAAGCAGGAATGGAAATCAAACCAAAAGTGGATAAAAAACAGGCAGCAACTGAATGTGCTAAAAAACAAAAGAAAGAATATAAGGTGAAGGACCAGATGATAAGGCAAGAAATGTGGAAAAAACATAAATATAGTTGCAAGTATAGAAAACTTCTGGAAGAGCCTCATGTTGATCAAGAATGAACGTAGGAATGGTTAAGGAGAGGTGAATTTGCATCAAGAAATGAAAGGTTAATATTGGCAGCCCAAGATAGTGGGCTAAGTACATGCTGGTTTACTAAGTCCATTGAACATGTGGGAGAAACAGACATATGTAGGTTTTGTGGAACTGAATTGGAAACAGTCACACACATTATTACTGGTTGCGACTCTCTAATGGCAGAGGGACTGTATACTGAAAGGCATAATAATGTGGCGAGATTGTTACACTGGAGATTGTGCAAACACTATGGTATCGAAGTGGATGAAAAACCCTGGAAACATAAGCCACAGAGAATCATAGAAAATGATGAAGTTTACATCACATGGGATCACCCAATACCAACAGTCCAAAAGATAGATGCTAGAAAACTGGATATAGTGGTCCAAGAAAAGAAGACAAAAGTAGCATGGATCATTGAAATCGCCACACCTAGTGACTACAGTGTCTTACGTACAGAGAGACACAAAGTCATAAAATACCTCGATCTGCAGGTAGAAATGAGAGCCATGTGGAAGAAAGATACCCAGACAGTTCCAATAGTAGTAGGAGCAACTGGTCTTGTAAAAAATTATTTACAATCATATTTAGATATGTTACCAATTCGTGTAACATCATATGAATTGCAGGAGTCATTACTGGGCAAACTGCGGGAGCTGCGAAGAGCACTTTTGGCTAGCATCAAAGAGTGAAATAATACTAATTTCATGAACTTTAATCGTACTTTGACTTAGGAATGGGGTCCATTCCAGTCATGGTATTAGAAACCTAAAAGACTTGGAGAAATTAAAAAACTAGGAGAATAATAGAAAAGATTGGTGTGGAGTATTTGGGGCATTTGATTTGACTAAACAATTAGGACCAACACCAAGGATAGTCTTTAGAGGGTGCAAGAACATGAAAAACTTGTTCAAAAAGAACAATTGATGCATGTAAGTCGGGTAGGATGAAAAAATGCGGAGCATGTGAAGAGTATATATATATATATATATATATATATATATATATATATATATATATATATATATATATATATATATATATATATATATATATATATGACTACCAAAATTGTTTTAGGGAATTTCAATAAGGTCTTCAGAACCTTCAACACAACAGCTCACAGCTCCAAATCAGGTGAGACAAAAGGAGTTGCAAATAAATGCCAAACTTTATTGGTAAAGGTTAAGCGCTTTCTTCTCCTTCAAGAGACTTCATCAGAACAAATTTCATTACAAACTCAGCCCTTAAATACCCTTGCTTAATGATGTCACATGAATCACTTAATTACACCTTAAAAACACACTACATAATTTATTAAAAAATAAGTAAATAAATAAATGAATAAAACTCACTCATATTGTGTTTGACTAACATTGTAAAACATTTAAAACATTAAAACACATCTCATATTTAATTTAATTGTGCCTTATAGGGCACTTCAAACCATCTAGCCCATAACATGTTTTAATTTTAAAACACATGCAATATTAACTGCCTCATTTAATCCAGGAAATTGGGTGGCATCCAACCTTAACTGCCATCTCAATTCACTTGCATCCAAGTGCAAGTCTACTATTTTACCCTGAGGGTCCTTTACTATATGGTCAATAGCCTAAAACTTAAATGAGTGTGCCCCATTGTCTTTAATATGTCTAAATAAAGCGTTAGTAATTTTTCTTTTCTTTATGTCATAAAGATGTTCACTGATGCAGGTCTTAAATGCTCTGTAGGTCTTTCCTACATAAAATGCCAAACATTTTTGACATTTAGCCAAATAAACCACATTAACACTACTACAATTGTAGTGTCCTTTTATAGAGATAGAATTGTTTTTATTCAATTTAAACTGCTCTCCTGTTTCAAAGATGTGGCAGCAATAATTGCACTTTCCACATTTTGTATTACCTTTAGCTCTATTTGAAAGGCCATGTGCATTTTCATTATGCTCAAACATGTTAAGGGACCTATCCTTCCTATATACAATACTAGGGGGACACTTTCCAATTTTTGTCCCTACATTCGGGTCAAAAGCCAGGATTTCCCAGTTATTGACAACCACCTGGGTGATACCCCCAGAATCCAGGTTAAAAGTAGTTATAAACCTGAATCCCGCTTCATTTCCCCTGAGTCTGTGATTAACAACCAGTTCACTTTGCGGCCTATGAGGCCCACCCAAAATTGATACATAAATACTTTTGTACCTTTTACCTATCACTTCCTTGGATAATTCTTCCAAAAAATCCAGGGGATAGCCCCTTTTAATAAACATGTTGACTATAAAACTAATTTCATCATGAAAATGCTCATCATGACTAACCATCCTGGCAGCCCTTACCAGTTGACCTTTGATAATTGCTCTTTTTTGATGTAAAGGGTGCCAACTTTTAAATTCTAAATAGGAATTTGAAAAAGTTGGCTTTCTATATATCTTAGAATATAGGAGACCATTAATCTTATCAACATTCAACTCTATGTCTAAATATGTGATTTGTTCTTCACTAAAACAGTAGGTAAATTTTAAGAACTCCGCTGTCTTGTTAATGTAACAAAAAAATCATCTAATTCTTGCTGACTATCCCTCCACAACAAAAAAAGTTCATCCAGGAATCTAGTATAATGTAAACTTTTTGTCCAATAACTACTTTTCATTAAAAATTCCTGTTCCCAGTATGACATTACAAAATATGGGAGCACAGGCAGCCCCCATGATTACTCCAGTGGCTTGTTTAAAATATTGACCTTCAAAATGTATATAATTATTGTTTAATATCAATTCAATCAGGGCAATAATCTTATTAATGGTGTCCTGGTCATACATTCTAGTTTTTGCGAACTGAACCTCCAACCATATTATACCTTCAAAATGTGGTATAATACTGAACAAATTAACAACGTCCACAGTCACCATGATCAACCCAGGCTCCCATTTTATTTCATTTAATTTCTTTAAGAAATGCCACAAATCCTTTGTAATATATTCAAATATGTATGTCTTTCTGTAAACAATGATCAATATACTTGCGCATATAGCAAGTTTTTGATCTATTACCATCCACAATAGGCCTAAAACGTAAATTAGTAAGGCCCTTGTGGATCTTCGGTATTCTGAAAATATTCGGAATCATGGGATAGTCATTTTTTATATAATTATATTCATCAAGGCTAATTGGGCCTTGGAACAACATATTATCCAACACTAGGTCTATCTTTCTATAAGCAATGTGTATCTCATTTAAGGAGCTTTCCTCATATGTACTATCCATAAGCAGCACATTAATTTTGTTTAAATATTCCACCCTATTCATTAAAACCACTCCACTCCCTTTATCAGGTTTCATTATGCACACTGTTTTGTCTTTAACAAAATCATTTAATAAGGCTAATTCACCACTGTTCAAATTACAATAATTCTCCCCAGGGACTGTTTAAAGTGCTGCCTTATTTGTTTTTCACACATTCTTTCATAAACCCGAATGGAATTATTCAAAGGGGGATTAAAAGTACTTGGTTTTCTTAATAAAACACTTTCATTATCATTTCCATTCACATTTAATTCATTACCCCCTTTACCAAACCATACTTTAAGGTTCAATTTACGGGTAAAACATTTTAAATCAATTAAAGCATTTACAATATTTCCCCTTCTTGCAGGCACAAAGGTGAACCCCTTGGCCAAAAAATCAGCGTGTGCTGTTTGTACTACTTTAGTGGAATAGTTATATATTTTAAAATCCTTATTACTGTTATTGACTATTTTACATATTTCACCCAGTGTAGCAGTACCACTTCTCTCACCGTTTACATTTAGTAGTGGGCCATCAGTTTTATCATTAGAATTCCTTAAAAAGTTAAAATCATCCACTAAAACATTAGAAACAATCTCATTTTCCACACTTAAATTAGTACTATCAACCATTTCCGCCCCAGAAAAGGCCACCAAACCTTCATGTAATGGTGTAAATACAGTATTAATGTTTTGACCTGCAAATGGGCAAATAATTCTGTCATTATTTAAGTGTTTAATACACTCAAATTCATCGCCCTTTTCGGCCTTCAGGTGAAACACTAAAATGCAAGCAACTATTCATATTTTCATTAACAGTAGCATTGACATTTGATGAACCAAATAAACTGTCATGGAAATTTACCCGAACATTCCCCATATCAACAACATTTGATTCCATGAAATTAATTAAATTAACATCATATGCACTAACTATATTTTCATTCATCATGTCAGTAATACAGTCTAAGTTTCTTTCGGCATTTTCATCAGTTTCAGGTGCTAAGCATTGCAAATTGTTCGCACATTGTCCTTGCATTATATCCAAAGTTAAATTGGAATTAAAACAGGCGCTTTGAACTTTCTTATCAGTGCTGAAAGTCGCTTTGTCAAGCACTGCTTCAGTTTTCAAGCTGCTTAAAATGTTAGAATACACAACACCTGTTTCACAATTCTCGTTCTCATGGTCAACAAAAAAACTTGTTACATTATTGTTAACCACAATTCTACACAAAGTACTCACTTTGCCATTACGTTTTCTGTTCACCATACAACCGGGAAACTGCCAAAGTCAATTCCTACTCTTCTTGGGCCTTGCCCCTTGCCTCGAATATTCGTCAGGCCTGGTGTTGGAAAACTGAGAATACTGGTTCTTCCCCCTAAGCCTTTCCGAACACCTTATCCCCTCGGAATAATCCGCTTGATTAACAGACCCCAGACACCGTTGCTTTTGTAATCTCTGGTTTGTCGTCACCAGCACATTAACATCTTGCTCCTGATTGGCCTCACCACTACTATCTCTCATTTGGTTACCCAATGAAAATGGATAAACCCTGTTAAGGGCATATTCTTGAATATCCCTTTTCAGTTTATTTTGCTTTCGCAAAAATATTGTACTGCAAACATTTTCCACACTTTTATTAACTTCAAAGTAGCTACCTCGAAATTTGTTATACTCACAATCAGTCAATGTGGCTTTGTTTAACAAATCCAAGTTCCCACAACGGATTGCCAAAGCTTGGTTGTTATATTTTATCATTAAACACATCATATCTAGGCCAGTGCGATCAAACAAACTATGTAAATCATTAAGGAAATCTTCATTTTTATCAGCCCCATTGGGATATCTCCACAAGCGCAGACCCCGGGGCACATGTCCCAATTCTATATTTCTTTCCAAATAGGAATTTTCCATTTGCAATTTTTTATATGCCAGCAAATCATTTTCAAAAGTATTTAACTTCTCAGCTAAGGAAATAGTCTGCCTAGAATCTGGAATAGCACCATCCACACCTATTTTAAAGTTAAAACAATTGTATTTCCAAGTGTCATTAACTTCCCCATTCTGGCTGGTGTTTGTACTTGCCATTCTTCCATTTCCTTGTGGGGAATCTTCCACACAAATCTCTCAGTTGTCTTCTACTCCCAAATTTCTTTGGCCTGTCTGAGTGGGCTGGGTTAAAGGGAGCCCCAGACTTCCAAAGATATTTGCCCCCATTTGTGGCACATTTTTCTCCATTAAATTCTGTATTGGCTCGGTATGCTTTGCCAACTGCTGATTACTTTTCTGCAGTAAATCCAAATACCTCACCATTGGTAACTGTGGAATCCATTGGGTCGTAGTCAAACCAACACCACCACAAATTGAAACTTCAGAACCTTCAAACCACAACAGCTCACAGCTCCAAATCAGGTGAGACAAAAGGAGTTGCAAATAAATGCCAAACTTTATTGGTAAAGGTTAAGCGCTTTCTTCTCCTTCAGGAGACTTCATCAGAACAAGTTTCATTACAAACCCAGCCCTTAAATACCCTTGCTTAATGATGTCACATGAATCACTTAATTACACCTTAAAACACTACATAATTTATCAAAAAATAAGTAAGTAAATAAATAAATGAATAAAGCTCACTCATATTGTGTTTGACTAACATTGTAAAACATTTAAAACATTAAAACACATCTCATATTTAATTTAATTGTGCCTTATAGGACACTTCAAACCATCTAGCCCATAATATGTTTTAATTTTAAAATACATGCAATATTAACTGTCTCATTTAATCCAGGAAATTGGGTGGCATCCAACCTTAACTGCCATCTCAATTGACTTGCATCCAAGTGCAAGTCTACTATTTTACCCTGAGGGTCCTTTACTATATGATCAATAGCCAAAAACTTAAATGAGTGTGACCCATTGTCTTTAATATGTCTAAATAAAGCATTGGTAATTTTTCTTTTCTTTATGTCATAAAGATGTTCACTGATGCGTGTCTTAAATCTTGGCTTTTGATCTGAATGTAGGGACAAAAGTTGGAAAGTGCATATAGGAAGGATAGGCCCTTAAAAACATGTTTGAGCATAATGAAAATGCATATGGCCTTTCAAATAGAGCTAAAGGTAATACAAAATGTGGAAAGTGCAATTATTGTTGCCACATCTTTGAAACAGGAGAGCAGTTTAAATTGAATAAAAACAATAATATCTCTATAAAAGGACACTAAAATTGTAGTAGTGTTAATGTGGTTTATTTGGCTAAATGTCAAAAATGTTTGGCATTTTATGTAGGAAAGACCTCCAAAGCATTTAAGACATGCATCAGTGAACATCTTTATAACATAAAGAAAAAAAAAATTACTAATGCTTTATTTAGACATATTAAAGACAATGGGACACACTCATTTAAGTTTTTGGCTATTGTAATATAGTAAAGGACCCTCAGGGTAAAATAGTAGACTTGCACTTGGATGCAAGTGAATTGAGATGGCAGTTAAGGTTGGATGCCACCCAATTTCCTGGATTAAATGAGGCAGTTAATATTGCGTGTATTTTAAAATTAAAACATATTATGGGCTTGATGGTTTGAACTGTGGTGGTAGTATTGTGGTAGCGTTGTCGCCTCACAGTTAGACGTTGCCCATTCGATTCTCAGTTAGAGTGTCTTCTGTGTGGCAACATGCGTGAATGGGCGTTCCTTCGTTGAAGGTTGTGCCAGCACGTAAAAATCTACTGCCAATCATTAGCGGACCGGAGTTCCGCTGTGGCGACCCCTAACCAGGAAAAGCCAAAAGACACAAACATGGGCTTGAGGGTTTGAAGTGTCCTATAAGGCACAATTAAATGAAATATAAGATGTGTTTTAATGTTTTACATTGTTAGTCAAACACAATATGAGTCAGTTTTATTCATTTATTTATTTACTTACTTATTTTTTGATAAATTATGTAGTGTGTTTTTAAGGTCTAATTAAGTGATTCATGTGACATCATTAAGCAAGGGTATTTAAGGGCTGGGTTTGTAATAAAATTTGTTCTGACGAAGTCTCTTGAAGGAAAAGAAAGCGCTTAACCGTTACCAATAAAGTTTGGCATTTATTTGCAACTCCTTTTGTCTCACCGGATTTGGAGCTGTGAGCTGCTGTGGTTTGAAGGTTCTGAAATTTGAATAGGGTATTGCCTATACAAGGCAACTATAATTGCAAAACCAGAGGAGTGATTTATGTAGCCACTCGTACAGCACGTACCACATTTTACATAGGAAAAACTGAGAACCATCTTAGGAAGACAGTTTACCAACATACATATGCCATTAGGAGGAAAGATAAGACCAATCCGCTTTACAGGCATGCTAATAATTGCCCTAACTTCAAAAATTTCATTTTTTTTTATTTTAAAAAGGGTGAGAGTAAACAATAGGGGTGAAAATTAGTCATCCTATTTAGAATATAGGAAAACATATTGGCATTTACTGCTTAATGCTACCCAATTCCCAGGAATTAATTGCAGAATTTCCATCAGTAGTCTTTTATCACTGAAAGCTGATAAAATGTAATCATTAATTCAAGACTTCAGCTTATTTTTGTTTTGTTTTTTTTAGCTGGTTTCTTATTCTTATTAGTATATTTAATAATAACTGGTTTCAACAATTTTTTTTTATTTGTTATTATGTAATTTATATTGTCAGAGCATGTATTGAAATGTGAAAGAGTTTTTTAAACTAAACACCAGTTGTTAATTAATGTTTTAACTTGACTGGAAAAAGTTTGTAATACTGGGTAAAGTTTCTTAACATATTTTAACTGAAGTTCTGGTTTGCGAATTAAAGGAACGAAAGCTCTAATCTACTAGAAGTGTCTGTGATGTTTCCTGCACAGCAGGGACCTGAATGTCTTGGTGTCTAATATTCAGAAGACGTACTATGAGCTTCTGCAGATAGAGTTTCCTAAGACCTCTGCTGTTCCTCTTGTTCTTGATGCCCTGCTCAAAGTTTTTTCCACTGCTTCTCGGGCTCCTGATTCCCAACTCCCTGCTCCCAAGAAACCTGACAGGTTTTATAAAGTGCCTGATGACTGCGTGTTTCTTTATGTGTCCCTCTGCTGACCCTTCTGTGGTGTCAGTGGCTTCTGATAAGCCTTCCAAATTGTTGACCTCAACTAAGTTGCTTCTGTCTTATAAGGACACCATAACCATGGAGAGGTTAGCTAAGAAAGTATATACTTCTGCTACCCTAGCCTTTAGAGCAGTGAACTATCAGACAGACATGACCAGGTATGTCTTGGATCTTCTCTCTCAGGCAGTCAAACTACTTCGGATTCTGAAGAGAGGGCCTCTACTCTTGCTAGGGACATCCTCCCAAGTTGCATGCCATGCCATTAAATGCAGCTATGATGCAGCTGATGATCCATCTAGGGCTGCTGCTTTTGGATCTGTTTTGAGGAGGTATTCCTGGCTCAGACTTCAACCTTTCCATGATTATATCAACACTAAACTGATGGATGCTCCTCTGGATAATAAGCATTTGTTTGGAGCTGCTGCTGCTGAGTTAAGTCTCTGCCAGAAAAGTGTAAGGCTTCACACGAGTTAAAGCATAGGTTCATAGATGTGTACTAGGGCAATGGCCCTGGAGCCTTTACAAGCCTAGCCCATAGAAGTGCCTCAGCATATTTTTGTTTCATCTGTTCCCAGGTTTCAGAGGAATTACCATAACAAGTCTTCTTTTGTCCGTAGACAGTCTTTCTCTCCCCCCAAAGTTAAAAAAGATAGTAGACAGGCTCCCCCTGCTAAGGCTACCCAAACGCCTTCTACTAAGAAGCCTCCTTTTACTGACAAACCAGGTGCTGTCTGACTATCCTTGACCTGTTCTTCTCAGTCACATTCCTCTTTCTCTACGATTTTCCCTGATCCTTCCTTTTTGGTTAAAAATCACCCAAGACTCCTAGGTCCTTTCCATCATTCACCAGGGTTATTACATTGTTTGGAAATCCCCCCCCCCCCTTTTCTGGGCAATCTTCAGCCTCCTCAGGAACAAACGCCCAGCGCTCAAAGAATAATTCAGGAAGTTCCAACTCTTCAGAGGGTGAAAGGGTTTTATTCCAAAATGCTCTTGGTCCCCAAGAAAGAAGGCACCTGGGGACCCATTCTGAACATTTTTCAACTAAATAACTTTATTTGGAGGTCCCTTCCTTTTGGATGCTGTCCCTTCAAACCTTGTTTCCTCTGCTACTTCATCAGGCTTTTCTAGTTTCCCTGGATCTCAAAAATGCTTGTCTTCACATTCCTGTTCATCTCCTTTTCAGGAAGTTTTTACTTTTCTCTGTTGCTTCCTGACATTTTCAGTTCTCTGCTTTGCCCTTTTGCCTCTCTACTGTCCCAAGGGTCTTCACCAATTGCCTTGCTCTTGTGATTGCTTTCTGCAGATTAAAAGGGATACAGTTTTCTTCTTGCCTTGACGACCTGATTCAGACCTCCTCTCCGGAGATATTACTTCAGCATCAATACTTAGCTATTTCTCTCCTGCAAAGCCTGGGGTTCATGGTATATTTCCAAAAGTCATTCCTGACACTGGATCTCAAGGATGCTTATCTTCACATTCCTGTTCATCCCCTTTTCAGGAAGTTTTTACTTTTCTCTGTTGCTTCCTGACATTTTCAGTTCTCTGCTTTGCCCTTTTGCCTCTCTACTGTCCCAAGGGTCTTCACCAATTGCCTTGCTCTTGTGATTGCTTTCTGCAGATTAAAAGGGATACAGTTTTCTTCTTGCCTTGACGACCTGCTGATTCAGGCCTCCTCTCCGGAGATATTACTTCAGCATCTATACTTAGCTATTTCTCTCCTGCAAAGCCTGGGGTTCATGGTCTATTTCCAAAAGTCATTCCTGACACTGTCTTAGGATTATGTTTTTCTGGGATACATGCTCCAGACTGTTCCAATGCTGGCACCCCTGTCCCCCACAAGACTTCAACACTGATTGCTTTCTTTTAATCCCTTCTTCCTCTGGCTTCAGTTATAGCCAGGGAGTTTCTCACCGCTCTGGGTTTATTGGCTTCTACCATTCAACTGCTCCCTCTAGCCAAACTTCACATGAGAAAACGTCAGTTTGGCTTCAACATTCTCATCCTTTAGATTTTCTGGTTACTCTACTTCCTTACCTCAAGCTAGAACTTCAGTAGTGGATTCATCAGGTCTCCCTTAAACCAGAGCTTCCTTTTCAACCTCCAATCTCCTCTCAGGAACTCTTCATAGATGCCTCGGATGTGGGGTAGGGGGTCTTCTTCAGTCCTCTGAAATTGCAGGGCCTTTGGTCTCTTCGACAAAAAAAACACCACATCAGTGTCAAAGAGATGAGAGCTCTTTTTCTGGCTCTACAGGCTTTTCATTCTCTTTTCCTTCCAGGCCCCCACAAGATTCGCACAGACAATGCCACAGTGATGTGGTATGTCAACAAGCAAGGGGGGGCAACGTCTTTTCTCTTATGCAGGTTAGCCCTTCAGGTTTGGGATCTGGCTATCCAATATCAGGTGACTCTTCAGGCAGTTTACATCCCTTCAGATCAGAACATAGTGGAAGATTCTTTGAACAGGTCCATAACACAATCCCACAAGTGGATGCTTCACAGGGATGTGTTTCTGGACAATGCCCACCAGTGGGGTACTCCTCAAGCAATAAGGACAGGGTCTCCCTTTGTACTAATCTTTCTTTTATGCCCAAAGTGTTTAATGAGTTGTATCTTAATCAATCTATTCATTTGCCCTCTTTTTTCCCTTCTCCACAGTCTGCTAGGGACAAGGCTTTGCACACCTTGAAATTGCATAGACACCTCCGATATTATTTGGATAAGACTAAAGTTTTTTCATAAATCTAAACAGCTTTTTGTTTATTTTCATCTTAGATCTTTAGGTTTGGCTGTTTCCAAGCAAACCATTTCTTCTTGGACATCTAAAACTATTTCTTTTTGCTATTCTTAATATGGGAAGAACCTTCCTTCTTCTGTTAAGGCTCATTCTATTAGAGCTGTGGCTTCTTCTGATGTTTTTTTTCCATGGGTTTGGATACTAACTCCATTCTTGAGGTAGCTACCTGGACTTCTGTGCATACGTTTACCAGGCACTATAAGTTGGATATGATTTGTTGGGCCAGAGATGGCTTTGCCAGGGCCATTCTCCATGGCTTCATTGTGGGCTCTGCTGTCCCTTCCTCCTCCCAGTCTTCTTCTTGATTTATGACACTCTCCCTATTATAAAGAATACTGCAACAGTGATATGGAAGGACATAGTACAACTGTGTAAAATCTTACCATAACAGTAGACATCCTTCACTTTACTCTTGCAGTATTCACTCCCTCCTTCCTCTCTCTGGTCCTTTTTTTCTTCTGGATATGTTTGTTACCTACTTATATCCTTGGACTGTCGTTCCTACTGGGGCTTCTCACTTCTTAGGATGGTATGTCCAGATGTCACCTTTATGCCCTATGCCTTGCACAGGGAGCATACGTGTGACATATGGCATACCCATTACTTCAAAAGACTTTGGCATACTGGTCAGACGTCAGGCTGCTCTAAGCAGGGGATCCCTATTATAAAGAATACTGTAACAGTGAAGAGAAGGACATCTACTGTTATGTTAAGATTATAGGCAACTGTACTTTTTTACTTTCTCAGCTAATTCTTTTGTTATCCCTCTATGCTTCTTAATTTTAGAGTCACCTCCTTAATCTGTCATTTTTTCTTAATAATTAGAAATTAATCATTTGCATACAACAAAGCATAAGAAATTGCAAACTACAATTGAATCCTTTCCACAGCCTTCCATCTAATTATCACAAATTAGTCTGACTACCACCTTATGTCTACCCTAAAAACAAGCATGCAAATGGAACTAACCCAGTTAACAAAGATAAATGAAATGTAATAGTCAGTAGTGCATCATATGCAAGTACTAACAATAGATAAAAAAAATCTAAATGGAGGTCCAAAACATATAATACAGACATTAAACAATGAAGGAACTCCACCAGCACAAATAATACAAATATTAGGGCAAATATAGAGAAAGAATAAATTAATATTGTGTAATAGAAGAAAATCAGTCCCAGTAAATATCAAACATCCTATACAATTATCCACAACAATACAAAGAAAAAGAGAAGTAAATAGAAACAAAAATGAACCTAGAATACAGGTGGATAAATATATTAACCTTATCAAAATCTACTACAAATCATGACTACAAGCCAGATGTATAACAGCCAATATGCAAAACATTAAGATCACAACAAAGGCAGAGGCTAACCTTATAAGTATTTAAGTATACCACATTCCAGTACAGAAAATGTAAATCCAGAGAGACACAGACAAATATCAGGCTTGTTACTGGACAGTACCATCAGCATACCTTTCTGTTAGAGCAAGAAATCTGAACAAAGCCACAAATAATTGGGGGGGGGGGGTCAAAGGCCCAAAATAGGGACACTTTTTAAATATTGCTCTTACAAACTTAGAACATTGATAGTATAACAGCTTTTATATTAGCATGAATTTTATGAAGGATATTAAGTCTGAAAATGAAATGTCTGCCATTATTTTCTGACATCAGACCTCAGTGATTTGCCAGAAAACTACAATTTTATGAGAAATGGACCAAAAATATGAGACTAAAATCTGGACAGTCTGCTAATAGCTGGACAGTTGACAGCTATCCACTCCATAAGCATGAATGAATAACTATGTAGATACAAATAAAAATAAACATATTTTAACATGAACAAAAAGGAAAAAGAAAATTAAAAAAATAAATGCATAACAACGAAGTAAACTAAATGAAAAAAACAACATATAACTGGAAATTAATAGTTACAGTATAGAAACCTACAAAGATACAAATTAATATGACCCAAACAAGATATAATAAACAAAAGAACAAGGTATGATCATCACATAAAAAAGAAAGGAAAAGGACAACACAGACGAATAAATGCCAATTAAAACACAAGAAGTACATATGTAAAATTTAAAGCCTAAACCTACAACAAAAGGATGAAATAAAACACACATCTGAAAGGTTGTTAAAAGTAAAACTAAAAGAGAAGACAAGGAAAAAAACAAGAAAACCAAAAGAAAGTCGAAGAAATACAGAATATGAAAAGATAAAAGAATAGCAAATGCAAAAACACAGAAAGCATAAGGTTAACAGTCATATTTCAACAAACTTAAAATGGAAACTCTTAAAAAGGCCTAAAACCAACAAAAGGAAATATAGTATTCAAGTACTGAATTTAAAACTACATACAACATTTTTAGAATGATATCTATTTTAGAAAAATATCCAAAATAGCATTACAAAAACTTAAATTAAACTGACTGCCTAAACTACACTGTATTGTAGTATAAAATGTCTAATATAAACAAATAACAGTATAATACAAAATGAAAATTATGTTATTTGATTGAATTTAAGATGGTCAAACCCATTTGATTGAAAACGCATTTATAGATAACCTCCACAAAAAAAAAATACCACAAAAAATGTTTTTGTGGAGGCAAGCCCCCTGTATTCCCCATTTGGGGGGGGTTCCCTCTCACAACTGTATCTTTACTTACTCCATGGAGAAAAGAAAAAAACACCATCACACACACAGAGAGTCAGTGTTAGAGTGCAAACACAAGCATCTACAGATTGGGGGATGCACCATGATGCTGACCATTGCAGTCCACACATACTCTTAGACTCACCTCCCTAATAACTCGTATATTAAGAAAAGCTACCATTACATATAGACTTCTATACTTTTCTAGCAAATGAGTTTTCAGTTAAATGAATGTTCAGACAGATGAGTCTGAATATTTTATATTCAATCAAATGACATAGACCCATGCAAACTGTAAGTCGGAAACACATACATTACTACACCTGTTACAAATAAAAAAATGAACAAATCAGACTTATTCCACAACATGAAAATATGTATCAATCCATGCACTTCATAAGTCCAGTCATTCCACAAAATTGTATATAAGCACTGCATATTTCACATGCAAAACACATTCCTTAATAAGACAATAACCACTAATCACCCCATAACATAAAATGACTGTGGCCAAAATATATAAATAAGGTACATCACATACTACACACTGAAATTTTCCAAGAAATACACCAAGGACATAAAAATACAAAAACTACCTGTACTAAATAACCACACTAAACTGTATTACACCAAAACACACAGCAGCAAATGCTAACCATAAAACCAAAACATATAAAATAATACATAAAAACACAGCTACCATGACAAAAATATTGAGTAGCTACTAAAGGAAGTCAGTTTAAGACATCAGTTTCTCCACCAATCCATGCTGCATCATTCATCATTATATAAATCCAGCACATGGTCTAAGCCTAGCCAAGAGTTTAGCCCATGTTTAGACAAGTCAGCACCCAAAGCCCCTGTCCAACAGGGACATGAGTGGAATCCCCGGGGTGTATTTTTTGTTTCCCATCCAGTTATCCAGATTGCGCTTAAAAAGGAATAATGAGGTACTCTGCTTGACGTGGAGAGGGAGTCTATTCCACAGATGGGGGAGTCTCTGGGACAAAAATCTATCACGCCAACAAGTCCTATTGATGTCACAGACCATACTGAGGTCATGCATGTGGGTTACTCGAGTGGAGATTGACTTGCAGATATGTAGCAGTCCCATCAAGGTGGGGTCTGAGATTGCTTTATATGCCAGACAGAGGTCACCTCTGAAGAGTCTGTATGAAGCTGAGCAGAGGGACAGGGCTTTTAGCCTATCTCTGTAGGGTAGATGTTTGAGACCCTGGATTCTCCTGGTGAGGAACCTCTGTGGTCTCTCCAGCTGCTGCATGTGCTTTGTGAGGTACCTGCCAAAGGGGGCATTGTACTCAATAATTGGCCTTATAAGGGAAGAATACAAGGATGTTATGACTTCCTTGTCCCTGAATGAGATACCTTACTTATGAGGTTGGCCATGCAGAAAGCTTTCCGTACAACGGAAGCAACATGGTGGTCAAAAGTCAGGTGCTATCAATCTGTTACCCAAATCCCTCACGACGAATTGCGTGCTTAGGACGTTGCTATTAATGTGATATGTGGGGACATCACTCTCCCCAAAGGGGATGATGATGGATTTTTTGGCATTCAGCTTGAGGCCATGTTTCTGACACCTGTCATTTGTTTGGGTGAGACACTCTTGAAGGACATCCACATCACTTGGGGAACTGATGACCGTCCACAGCTTGCAGTTATTTGCAAACTTGGTCAGCCATAGCCTACTGGTTTTGGCCTGAACCTCAGAGAAGTATATCCCGAATAACAGAAGCCACAAGACCAATCCCTGGGGTATACCATTCATTATGGGTCTACTGCTTGAGGTGGCTTGCCCTGTTTTTATTAGGTAGGTTCTATCAGTGAGCCAGTTTGTTACCCATCTGGTAACATACAGATTGATGCCTAGTTGAGACAGTTTGTCTATTATGCCCAAGGGGAATAGTGTCGAAGACTTTGGCCAGGTCAAGGTAGGTAGTGTGCACCGTCTTCCCCTCGTCCAAGACTTTGGTGACTGTCTCAAAGAAGTCAACCAGATTTAACAGACATGATCTCCCTTCACAAAGCCAAACTGTGTGGGGTTGAGTGTTTGGAGGTTGCCAATGCCCCTGTTAATGAGGTCCATGATAATCCGTTCAATGGCCTTGCAGATCAGGCTAGTTAGGCTGATGGGTCTATAATTTCCCAGATCAGTGGATGCTCCACCTTTGTGTAAAGGGATGACAGTGGCTATCTTCCACTCGGCTGGGACAAAGCCAGTACTCAGGCTTTGGTTGAATAGGGTGCCTAATGGTGCTGCAACTTCATGCCTGAGTTCATGTATGATGCAGTCTGGGATGTTATTGGATCCCATGGAAGCCATATTTTTTGCCTTTCAGAGGACAGTGATGACCTGTTCCCTAGAGATAAGGGGTGGGAGGCAGGTACTAGGGATGTCCTGATTTACTGATGGGGGGGGCAGAGGGGTGAAGTTTTCACTGAATCTGTCAGCCAGTAGATTGGCTATATCTACAGCATTGGTGTATGTGGTGTCCTTAACCATCAGTTCTGAACAGATCTGGGTACTTCCTTTGAGACTGCGGACATATGTGAAGAAGACCTTATGATTGTCTCTAGTAGATGTGGCCAATTTGTATTCGAAGTTGGCTTTAGAGGATTTCCCTAGTGCTCTTATTTGCTTGTTCAGGCTAAAGAGAGATTGCTTCCAATTGGGCATCTGCTCTTTCTTGGTTCTAGACAACAATTTTTTTCCCTTTTGTTATATAGTTTATGTATTGTAGATGTCCACCAGACAGGTTCACTCTTCCTTCCGGAGGATGATTTTGTCCTGTCAGGTATTCCTGATTCCTTGCATCTATATAAATGCTCGTATAGTACTTTGTTGTAGATTTGGACATTGGTGCCAGTTCCTACAGAGGGGGAGAGGGCTGTGAAGCTGTTTATACTATCCCTCAGGAGGTTGTAATCAGCTTTGGAGAAGATTTTTTGTTTGACCCTAGCTGGGGGGGGGGGGTCAGGGGAGATGGTAACTTGAAGTAACTGCTTTATGGTCAGATCTTACTAAGGAGGATGATACTGTAGGGGTGCTGCAGTGTTTATTCATGTTGGTTAATACCAAGACCAAGAAATTCTCACTTCTTGTGGGGGTATCAACTAGCTGTTCCAAGGCATTTGCATTGATAAAATCAAGGATTCTCTGGGCATTTGTGTTCTGGCATGAGTAGTTTTATGGTTCGGTAGTTAAAGTAGCCCAGGATAAGGGTAAAGGGTTAAATCTTGATAGATCTGTAGAGGTCCAGATCGATGGTGTGGGCATCTTGAGTCAAATTTGGGGTCCTGTAGCTAGCTAAGATTTGAATAGGAGCCTTGTCAACGGTTAACTGTATCTGAAGTGTCTCCTGTGTGTCATACTGTTTGACCAACCTGGAGGTGTGTGCGTCTTTAATATATATTGAAACTCCACCTCCTTTGGCTTTGCTGCCCAAAGTTTGGGGTCTGAATGTATGATAGGATGAGTAACCAGGTAAGACTGGGGTGCTCTCCTCAGCTTTGAACCAGGTTTCTGTGACTGCACAAATGTCAGCATCTTCCAAGGTTAAGAATGCTTGTAATGAGTGCAGTTTCATGTTTAGACTACTAACGTTTAGCAGCATGACCTTTAATTGGCGTTTTTTTAAAATTTGTATGTTGGTAGTATCGATCTCATGACTTTTCCTAAAAAAGGCACTATGGGGAGGCAAGGGCCTTTGCCAGAAACCTGAAGCCCAAGTAAGACAGATGCAGGCCATCTCTAGCAAAACATCGAGGTCTGTCGATCATACCTTCCCAGGCTGTCAGGTACTGGATCCCCTTGAAATGACACCAGAAACTAAGCCAATTGTTACAGTCAATCATTTTCTGTTTGTACTGAGGCATCATTCTGGGTAACGGTAGAATGCTGCTTAAGGCTACGGACATACCTGCCTGGGACACACATTCAGCAAGCTCAACCATATCTCTTTTCATATAGTCCAGGTAGGTACGTCTCAAGTCATTCACATCAACCTGGATTATGACAGAGTCATAACAGTACCCGTTGTTGAGAGACTTGAGTGCTTGTGTGATATGGCAGACTCTGGCACCTGACAAACAACTAACCGTGACTTTCTCCTTATCCTGTCTGGTGAGAGGTACATCTGTGTGTCTCACAATGGAGTCTCCTATGACTAATATGTTGGGTTTATGGTTAGGCCTCAGTGGTTGCGAGACACAGGTGTGTGGACTATGTGTGGTACGTATACAGCTCTGAAATAAATTTTAAATCATATGCAAAAATTCAAATTGGATAAATAAAATTGTCTTTAAAATTCAATTACATATATATAAAGTAACAGAATAGAAGACCACCAAAGTTGGCAACACTTTCAACACTTGCTTCTCCACACAATGATTGACAATGCTGTAATCTAAAAGGAACCCCTCCCACTCATCTTAATTCTTTAACTCACCAACAAACACCAAAGTCAGTGAAACAATGTAAAGTCAACTTAAAAGGTAAAAACATAGCACTGAAACTATAGAAGAAACAGACATCTAGGCTCTGTACCTCAAATGAACATAAAATATGAAAAGTAAAAAGCATTTTCCCCAACCAGTCAGAAAAAGACCATGTCCAATAAGCAATTAAGTCTAGCTCAGTATCGTACAAAAAAATTTTTGCTCCTAGTGTTCCATAAATTAAAATAGACAAAACTATAAATCTACTGAAATTAATGTAAAGCATTATTTATTTATTTATTTGTTATTCTGTCACTCTGTTTGCTGGTCAGTACCAGTGGATTTGACTGACAATCGCATGATCTGACCTTAACTTGTTTAGCAAGGTGTGCTTAACATTTGTTAAGGTTGGGTCTTGCCCTGTAGTAGCACTTAAATGATTTGTCCTTTTCTACATATTGGAGTGTAATTGCTGTGTTCCATGCACTACACCTTTGTTCCTTTGCCAGTATTCTTCAATAAATTCCATCCCCATCTTGCCTGCTTTCTAAACCCCCTCTTAAATAATTCAAAATAGCAAAATGTCCTTTCCCTATTCCCATGTTGGCTTAGGTTCATAGGTAAATGCTAGGCAACTAGTCTGCAGACTATTACATGCATTGCCAATAACCCAATGACTAAAGATGTATGAATCAAACCCTGTACCTTGTGTCTGTAAGGTAGGTACCTAAACCATTATGCCACCCCCAACTAAAAGCCTTAGGACACTTTCTGCAACTTTATGAATATCATATTCTGTATGGTTGTTCACCTTAAGGACCTGCATCCAAAAACCTAATGTGTCCTCATTTTTAAAATGTCCCCCTATTTCGTTATCCCTTTCCACTTTGATTTATAACCTTCTGTTTGCATTACATATGTAAGCCATAACTGCATAGCTCTAAAGTTATCCATTCAAATCAGGTAATCCTAAACCATTCTGTTTTATGGGATCAACTTATGCCACTTAACTATTGCCCTCTTTCTCTCCCAAATTCCATCAACTCTTTATTAATTATTGTCAGCTATGTCTGGTAGCTGCCAACTCTTTCTGAACAAGTTCTGTATGTCCTTCAGGAAACAGTTACCTTCTGCACAAAAGTATCAAAATGGAAAACCATTTTCTACATATTTTCCTCCAAGTGTTGCTTTTTTGGCTCTTATGTTACCTTTCCCACATCAAAGTTTTGTCTTACTTGTCTATTAAGATACTCATGGCTTTACCTTGTTGGTATGCTTCCTTTAGATTGTAGACTCATAATACATTTATTAGAGGTATAGTATTTGAGCTCTCCAAACAGGATATGCACTTTTTTGGAATCGGATAAAGCCCACCTATCTATCTTCTGTTGATTATTTCATCTCATCCAATGAAATTTCAGTTGTGTGGTTTTATGTGCTGTTAGCCCTTCACTGTTTTCCGTAAAAACAGGACAGTTTTGTCTTTTGATCCTCCTTTCATGCCTAAGGACATATTAAGTACTGCTCTGAATCAAATGATTCACCCCCATCCTGTTTACCTTATTCCAAGGGTTCAGGAGAGCGTATCTAAAATTCATCCCTGAAGACGAATATTTGTTTCTATTTCCAGGACCAAGGAAAAAGAAAAAAGCTGATCATCATCTTTGTCTCCTATATCCAATAGGTAAAGTCGTAAAGGAGGACAGACCATTTCCAACAGCTTCTTGCACTGGAGTCCTGAAACAGCCACAGCCCATTTTACTACAGCAGCAAGCAATATCTGCTCTCATAATTAGGGGACAGCTTACACGATTCCTCCCTTCGTATGTTTACTAAGCACTACAAGTCAGATATGTAATCCAGAGTAGAGGATGATTTTACTACACCTTTTTTTCCAAAGCATGCTTGCTGGGTCTTTCACATGAATTTTGGATGTGCAACTTTGCATTCTTCCTATCCATTTAATGCAAAGTCTGGGTCCTTGACATGGTAAATGTGAAATGTTCATCACTGGACAGTGGTGCAGCAGTTTGCATTATCACCTCACAGCAAGAGGTTCTCCAGTTCGATTCTCAGCTAGGGTGCCTTCTGTGCGGAGTCTGCATGTCCTCCCTGCATATGTGTGGGCTTCCTCTGGGTGCTCCGTTTTCCTCCCATGTTACAAAGACATGAGTCTGGAGTATTTCTCCCCAGGCCTCCTCTGAAAACTGGCTTGTTCCAAGTCGGACTTTCCCATAAACAAATGTTAAATAAATAATGTAAAGTAACAAGCCTACCATAAAATAGTAAAAAAATTGATAAATGAAATATGAGCGAGTCTGTTATTAAATGTTTTCCCATCCTTGTCAAACTTGTTCCCTACAATACAAGATGTTATTTATAAGGAATACTGCATTCCCCACATACAAGCAATCATACATAGAATATTGCTCTCAGTCCATAGTGCAACTCTTATCGTAATTACTTTTCTTTTACTTAAACTGAAACATGTCTGAGTTGACGTGCACCTGAGTGTTCATGAAATTCTGAAGGAAGAAAACACCCCCTGTATTGCCTGAAAAGTCAGTTGCTTTTCTTGACATATAACCCTACTTAAACAAGAGATCCCAAAATTTAAAAATGCTGAAATTATTTAACAACATTAAAAATTAATACTAGATAAAATATCTGTATCTCATCTTTATACATTTCACCAGGTAACATCAATACTGCCGAAAATCTCCTTCACGGGATATTTCATAATGTCCAATATGATCCACTGATCCCGGGAATTATCAACCTATTAGCCTGACGAGCCTGGTCTGCAAGGCCATGGAACGTATCATCATGGAACTCATAAACAAAGACATTGGTAACCTCCAAACTCTGGATCCCACCCAATTCGGGTTTGTGAAAGGCAGATCATGCCTCCTGAACCTGATGGACTTCTTTGAGGCAGTCACCAAAGTCGTGGATGAGGGTAAGGTGGTTCACACAACCTATCTTGACCTCAACAAGGCTTTCGACACTATCCCCCATTCTGGAATTATAGCTAAACTCACTAAACTAGGTATAAATCCCTACGTCACAAGATGGGTTGCCAACTGGCTTACTGACAGAACCCACACTGTAAAAGTTGTAGACTCCAAATATGACCTCAAAGCAGTGACAAGTGGAGTACCACAGGATTCCGTCCTGGGACCTCTCCTGTTTGGTATCTACTTCTCTGAAGTACAGGCTAACACAGAAGGCCTCTGGCTAACAAAGTTCGCAGATGACTGCAAACTAGGTGCCATAGTCAAGTCTCCAAATGATGTGGACATCCTACAGAAGGGCCTCACTGAGACAGATGCCTGGTGTCAGAGCCATGGCCTCAAGCTCAATGCCAAAAAGTGCAGTGTCATCCCCTTTGGTAAAACCTCTATACCTATGAACTACCACATAGACAGCAATCTACTTAACACCGAATGCGTGATAAGAGACCTTGGGATCCAGGTGGACAGTAGTCTCTCCTTTGATAGTCACATCGCCACAGTAGTCAGGAAGTCCTTCTACGTGGCACACCTCATCATAAAAGGGTTCTCATCCAGGAAAAAAGAGGTCATTGTTCCCCTCTACTCATCACTCATTACACCCATTATAGTACAACGCCCCTTTTGGAATGTACCTCACAAGACATCTGCAGCAGCTAGAAAGGCCACAGAAGTACCTCATAAAGAGGATTACTGGCCTCAAACAAATGCCCTACACTGACTGCCTCAAAAAACTCCAACTTTACTCTGCAGTATATCGCCTACTCCGAAGTGATCTCTGCCTAACATATAAAGCTATGTCAAACCCAGAGCTGTTGGACATGCTACACCTAAAGAAATCCCAATCCCTCCGAGCTACACACTCTAGGGACCTAAACCTTGTCACTACAATAAACAGGACACGCTAGAGGGATAGATTCCTGTCCCAGAGACTTCCTATACTCTGGAACAAGCTACCCATCTATGTCAAGCAAAGTTCTTCATTAGCACTCTTCAAGAGAAATCTTGATGAGTGGATGGGAAATAGGAAATACACCCCGGGGATCACTTCTGTGTCTCTGCTGGACAGTGGCACAGGAAAATAACTTTCTTGGGTGGCGTAAGCTATGGAACCTTGCTGGCTAGGCTTACATAGGCTATTGGGTCGATAGCCGAGTACCTACCTATGAACCTATGAACGTATGAAACCCTCTACCAAGTAGATTTAATCATAGACTTGCAGCTTATTAGACACTACTGCCCCAACAGAGCCCATACATTTATATGGTTTTACTAAATTTATTTCATCCCCCAATAAAATAGACAAAAACTCCACAAGACAGTGAAACTGAGACAGAGTGCTCACCAATAAGCCAGACAAAGCAATTGCATTTGGATGCCTACCATACACCGTAAGTGACCACCTACTAACCTATGCCATTAGAAGCTATAATAGCCAGGATAAACAAATTATATATATGACCAAATATGAAATTCAACCAAGTTTAACAAAGATACTTTTATTAAACAATATCTCTGTATAATTGGAATATACAAAAAATCCATGCATCTAGACTCTGCAGGCCTCCACTTCAATGACATTTTCCTAAAAATTCTAAACAACTTTGCTCCAGTCCTCAATAAGAGTCAAATCTAGCCCTGTATCATGCCTAACTAATGAAACAAAACAATTAATTTCAAAACATGACAAAGTATGGAAAGAAAGCCATAAACATAAGATTTAAAACTCAGTAAAGATATTTAGGCAGCTAAGAAACCTTACTAAACTCCATACCAAATTAGAAACAAACCTACTATAATAATCTTCAACACAAACATCAAAAAACCCTAAACATCTGTTGTCATCCCTAAATAGATTACTAAACTCCAGCCAAATTATGGCTCCTTCCCCAACAACCAGTAACTGTACTGAATCAATTTCCTCTGAGTTCAAAAACAACTTTATACAGTTCTGAATGGAGAGATGATAAGTCAGCAAGCAAAGGAGAGTAGTATTGCTGAAACTGAATTCATCCTAAAGTCTTGGTGAGTATCTCCACGAGGCAGACCCTATTTTTCATAAAATCTTACCAAGACGACACTGATATATAGGCTGTATTTATATAGCATATATCATGAACAGAAGTAGGTCAAAAATTAAAAAAGATAGCTGGATGCACAAGACCCAGGATAAGAAAGTGCCCAGTCCTTGTAGGTGCACTGGTGCCAGGAATGGAAACAAATGACAGTGTAGAATCCTCAAAATATGGGGCAGGCCAGGGCCAGATTGAGGATGCCCCCCCTCCCCCCCCATTTAGAAGGAAGTAGCAGTCCACAAAAAAATCACAAAAACTGATAGGCCAAAGAAGAACCATAAAGATGATAGAGTGCACTATTGAAGATAAGAAAGAAATTATGTATTGTTCAAGAACGGAGCGGTCGGGTGGATCAAAAAACACTTCAAACACAATAATCTACCTTGGTAACCTTTGTAAACCTGAATAAATGTTCCTTAAGTTGTTTATCAAATGATTTTATTCAAAAATAAAAAAATTAAAAAATTAAAAAAACAGGATAAAAAATGGCTGAACACAGCCTGTAACATACTAACAGTTCCAATGAGGTAAAACCTTACAGTCAGATGAATTCAGTTTGCAAATAAAGGCAATGGTGTGAAAGTCTTAATTGACCGGAGTGCTATTAGCTCAAAGTAGCTGCTCTCACTGCTCAGTAGCTGCAAATGAAGCTAAAAACTTTCCAAATGCATGTCCCAATCGACTGCACACCCCCCAAGTGTCCAAAATACGTTAAAATAAAGTAGCAGCAAAATGTGGTAATCAAATCATACCAAGGAGATAGTTCCAAATAGTCACTGTTGTACCTCATGAGTGTAACTGCCAAGGATAGCAGCACCAAACAACTCCAAGGAACCAATTCCCAGTGGTAGAAAAAACAGCTGAATATAAGAAGTCAAACAATTCCAAGGAACAGTTCCCAGTAATCACAGTTGAACTCGTGGGTATAATAACAGCACAAATAGCAGCACCAAACAAATCCAAGGAAATAATTCCAAATGGTAAACACTTTTGTCTTCTTAAATGTGGACTTTCTCAAACCTGAAGAAAGAAAAATACTTCCACAAGCAAAACTGTCAGAAGCCTCAAATAAAAATGTGTGTTCATTACTACAACAGATTTGTGAAAAACAGTACACAGACCAAGAAACTTAGATCTATTTGGAAAAAGAAGCATCTGAGGAAGTGCAAAAATGTTAACAACAAAACCTAGAGTCTTTTGAAAAGTATAAAAAAGAAACATGGACATGGGGAAAGAAAGAGAGATTTGATATGGTTCACTATTTATGCAAAGGCAAAAGCCAAATTAATCAGTATATAGAAGGCAGCTCAAAAGATATTTGAAAAGAAATACAGGCAAAGCCATCCAGATATGGAAAATTTCACAATAAAAAACATTATCACAAAGAGGGAATGTAGAAAAGAAGATCAGTGAAGTAGAAGTTAAAAAAATAGAAACTGAAGTTATGGAGTGCCTGCGAAGTGCAGGGTTTGGTGTAGAAGGTATAACAAAGGTCATATCACAGCATGATAGAACAAGTTCCCTGAGTAAGGTGAAACAGGAAGAGCAAAAGACATCTGAAGAAGAAATATGGACATGGGAAAGAAAAGAGATTTAATATGGTATAATATCAATGCAATGGAGAAAGCAAAATTAATCAATACAAAAAGAGCATTACCAAAGATATTTGAAAAGAGATACAGGCAAAGGAATCCAGACATGGAAAACTTTACAATACAAAAAAATAAGACAAACAGGAAAAGTAAAAAAGGAGATTAGTAATGGAGAAGTTAAAGAAATAGAAACCGAGGTTATGGAGTACCTGCAAAGTGAAGGATTCAGTGTAGAAAATCTAATTCAGAAAGCACCACAATGGGATAGAGCAATGAGCATCCAAATTAAGGGGAAATCAGTGGAACGGAAAGTAATTGTTCAGGTCCCATATGAAGATATTTTGGAGCATTCCATAGAAAACCAGTATGAACATTCATTTGAAGCTGGACAGCAAGGGAAAGAACAGTAGACTGTGGAAATTCTGACACAGTCAATGTTGAGGAGTAATAAGCCAGTGATTTCCCATATGACAGAGTAATGGATGGCACAGGATGAAATTGAGGAGAATGTGCCACAGGTAGATGCTACAGAACTTTGTATAGAATACCCACAGGAAATGGAAAATAAAAAATGTGCCCTCTGTTTAGAAGAAAATGACCTAAGAGAAGAGTTGCTTGATTTAATACAGATAGAAAGACATATTAAGATCAATGAAAGAAATAGGTTGCAGAAGATCAATAAAACCCCAAAAGTCAGAGGTTTGATAAAACAAATGAACACAGTAATTAGGACTGTCCATAGAGATCCATGCCATATCACAGAAGTAAACAGGATATATTACAGTGCAGCTAAATTAATAATTGATAAAGTTCTACCACAAGAACACTGAGTATTGAGGGAAAGGAAGGGGAGAAATTGAATACCATCATGGAAGTATCGAACAGAGAAAACTATAAAGCAATTAAGGCAAGAAGTGTCATTGTTAGAAGATTATAGAAGAGGGAACAGATCAACAAAACTACTTGAAAAGATAGACGTGATAAAAGTAATGCATAATATTAGAACAGATCAGGCTCTATCATGCACTGTCGCGAATAATAAACTAAAAAGTTCAGCACAGGTAGAAAAACATAGAAGATACACAAATAAATATAAAAGTTCAAAGCAAGCAATTTATTGATGACCCAAAAAAGTTTTATAGAAAACTGGGAAACATGGTAAAAGGAATTGAAAGACCACCAAAAAAGAAGAAATAGATGCATTTTGGAGAAGTACTTATGAAGATCCTGTGGAACATAACAAAGATGCTAAGTGGATAGAAAAAGTAAAAGAAAGAATAAGAAGTTTAAAGGTACAGGATATGTAATGGGATGAAGTAATAGCCAGAGAGATTGAAACAAAGTTAAGAAAAGCCTCTAATTGGAAAACCCCCGGCCCAGATGCAGTACCCAACTTCTGGTTAAAAGTATTAACATCTTTGCACAAAGATTTAGCCATGACTAACAACTATTTATATGTGCACCCCAAACAAACATCAACCTGGCTAACAACAGGAAAAACAATGCTCCTACTTAAGAGTGAACCTGCAAGCTACCATAAAAATTATAAACCAATAACTTGCATTCCAACGACATATATACACTGGAATTGATGCCAACAGAGTTTGTCATTTAGAAGAAAACTCAATTATGGCAATAGAACAAAAGGGCAATAAAAGAAAGTCATATGGAACAAAGGATCATTTGCTGTTAAATAAAGTCAGTGGAGAACTGTAAAAAAGGGGAAGAATCTAAGAATGGCATGAATTGACCACAAAAAAGCATTTGATGCTACCCCAAATGCATGGATAAAAGAGTGCTTAAAAATGTATAAGATACACCCTACACTGATCAACTACATTACAGTGACTATGAAACAGTGGCAGACCAACTTTGTAATTAAGCCATGATAAAGGACAAATTATTATCCCAGGGATAAAAATTCAGAGGGGGTATTCCAGGGTGACTCTTTGTCACCGCTGCTATTCTGTCTTGCTCTTAAACCATTAAGCTGTCTACCTAACAGTATAGGCCATGGATACAATTTGGCTCTTAGAAAACAAAGTGTAAAGACTTTTCATTTTCTCTGTCAGTAACTTTAAACTGTACAGTTCAACAGATGAGGAACTTAAAGCACAACTGCAAGTTGTCAAAACTTTTTCAGATGATATAAGAATGTAATTTGGTCTTGATAAATGTGCAAAGGTGACCTTTAGAGCAGGAAAACTGCAGCACCAAGAAACAGCAGTTTGGGACAAGAATGTGATATAAAAGAACTTGAGCAGGAGGGAGTGTATAAATATTTGGGATCTGATGAAGGATCAACAATAAAACATGAACAAATGTGAATAAAACTTAGTAAGGAATACTTTAGAATAATTAAATTAATCCTGAAAACAGCATTGACATCTAGGAACAAAATTCAACCTATAAACCAATTTGCTCTTCCTGTCCTAACTTACAGTTTTGGAGTGATTGACTGACCCCAAAACGTGTTGGCTAGATTAGACAGGAAAACAAGAAGGATGTTTCATGCTTACCAAATGATTTATAAAAATCAGTGCATACCAAGATTATATATTCCATGTTCCAAAGGACAGATGGGCCTCTTTGAAATTGATTACATGTATAGATCTGCAATCGTGGGAGTGAACACATCTGCTGACCTCATAAAAACCAAACGTAGTGAAAGTTTTGAAACACAAGGAGAATAAATCTAAGATCACTTATTGCTTAGTCTAGCAGAAGCATGTCGGCGTCAAGCAGGAATGGAAATCAAACTAGAAGTAGATAAAAATCAGGCAGCAAATGAATGTGCCAAAAAACAAAAGAAAGAATATAAGGTGAAGGACCAGATGAGAAGGCAAGAAATGTGGAAAATGCATAAATATAGTTGCAGGTATAGAAAACTTCTGAAAGAACCTCATGTTGATCAGGATCGAATACAGGAATGGTTAATGAGAGGCAAACTCAAACCAAGACATGTAAGGTTAATACTGGCGGCCCAAGATAGCGGGCTATGCATACATTGATTTACAAAGTCCATTGAACATGTAGGAGAAACAGACAAATGCAGGCTTTGTAAAACATAACTGGAAACAGTCGAAAACCTCGTTGCTGGGTGTGACATACTAATGGCAGAAGGACAGTATAATGAAAGGCATAATAATGTGGCAAGACTGTCGCACTGGGGATTGTGTAAACATTATGGTACTGAAGTAGCTGAAAAACACCGGAAACATGAGCCACAAAGCATCATACAAAATAATGAAGTCTACATCACATGGGATCACCCATTACCAACAATTCTAAAGATAGATGTGAGAAAACCAGACATAGTTGTTCATGAAAAGAAGACAAATGTAGCATTGATCATTGAAATTGCTACACTTAGTAACTACAGTGTCTTGCATACAGAGGGACACAAAACTCATAAAATATCAGGATATGCAGGCAGAAATGAAAGCAATGTGGAAGAAAGATACCCAAACAGTTACAATAGTAGTAGGAGCAACAGAGTCTTATAAAAAAGAATCTACAATAGTATTTAGACACATTACCAATACATGTAACTCCATACGAATTGCAGAAGGAGTCATTACTGGGCACATTACGGGTGCTGAGAAGAGCACTTCTGGCTGACATCAAAGATTGAAACAATACTAATTTCATGAACTTTAATCGTACTTTGACTTAAGAATGGGGTCCATTCCTGTCATGCTAACAGAAACCCAAAACACTTGGAGAAATTAAAAGAATCATACTGTCCTTAGTTAACATTGACCCCGCCACTTCTACCTCTCTGTCTTGTCAACAAATCAAAATCTCTCCCATCACTTTAACCTCACCCCATACCTACTTCTACTAAAGTTGGGAGCTATTATTAACTCCCCTAGTGATGCTGACATCCCACAGAATGGCCTAACTGAGACCAACGACTGGTGTCAGAACCATGGCCTTAAGCTCAATGCCAAAAAATGTGTCGTTATCCTCTTTGGGAAAAACCCAGTTCCCATGAATTACCAAATTGATGGTAGTCCACTGAATGCAGAAGGCATTATAAGAGATCTGGAAACACAGGTTGACAGCAACCTCTCTTTTGATCACCACATTGCCACTGCAGTCAGAAAGTCCTTCTGTGTGACACATCTCATTATTAAGGGCTTTGCATCCAGAAAGAAAGAGGTCATTGTCTCGATATACTCTTCCCTCATTAGGCCAATCATTGAGTACAATGCCCCATTGGGCATGTACCTCACTAGACACCTGCAACAACTGGGAGAGGCTGCAATAGTACCTCACAAAGAGGATCTTGGGTCAAACTGATATGATCGAACTATCCAATTTTTGAATGCGGAGAAGAAAAAAAACACAACAAAAATAAATAAAAGTGTAGGCAAGCCCCCCTGCACCCCCCACACCCCCCGCTCCTTAAATATACCAACTTCGAGACCGCACTATATTGAAGTCAACACAAATTTCCCCTTACGGAGATTTCCGTTTACACGTTCGACGTTCTGCTCTTTCGGCATTCTCGATGTGACAATATCAAATTCAATATTGTCAGCATTCGAGATGCTGACAGGGACCCCCATTAACTGGGTAAACTACTCATGTACCAATACACTTGCCCAATGTTTCCTGGAGTTCATTAATTCCAATGCCGTGGACCAGCTCATTCTTACCCCCACTAGAGGAAGTAACATCCTTGACCTGGTCATTACTAGCATGTGTGACCATTGCTCTACACCAATAGTCAGCTCCTCCCTGGTTAGATCTGACCACAAACTAATCACCTTGGAAATCCACATCCCCCCCTCCCCCAGCAAAGGTAACCACCATGAAAAACTTCTCCAAAGCTAACTTTGGAATACTAAAAACAGAGGTGGCTAACTTCACGGCACCCAAATGGAGAATAGTTGCGTAACTCCAGAATCATACACCAGTGCACTGTACGAACATATACACAAATGCATGGATCTTGCCATACCCAACAGAACCAAGATGCTCTCCTCCAAAAAAAGGAAACCAATCTGGTGGACCCTTGCCATAAACAAAGTCTACAACAGAAGGAGGAAACTGATGCGGAATAAGGTGAAGTCCCAAGACTGAAAAAACTCCCTTATCTGCCTCAACAAAAATTTGAGATCCCTCATCAAATCCTCTACAGCTAGATATGAAAACAGAATTGCAGCAGATAGTAAAGACAACCACAAGGCCTTCTATAGTTATGTAAAGAATCTCCACGGCAATACCCAGATTTGCTCTGAGCTCCTGCACAATGGTAGCTCCTATACCGAGCCAACAGATATTGCCAGTATACTGGCCGACAGATTCAGTGCCAACTTTACCCCCCACAAAGGACAATCACAAAACCAGTAGATTGCCAGGCACCCAGTATTACTGCTGCACAGGTTAAAACAGCACTGTCCAAGGCCAAGAATACAGCTTGTATGGGACCTGACAATATCCTTGGTTGTGTTCTGCCCATAACTATCTTTTCCCCACTTTCAAAAATCCTTGAAAAGTGTATCTGCACACAACTCATACAGTATCTCAGCTCCAATAACCTACTTTCTAAAACACAGCATGGTTTCAGACCTTGTCACAGTACAACCACTGCTCTACTGCATTTTACTAACACTGTAAATCAACTTAAAAATAATGGCATACTTGTCAACAATGTTTAGATGTATCCAAAGCATTCCACACAATATCATGTCAACATTTACTCTCTGAACTTGCTTCTGTCGGACCTTCTCAGTACTCCCTTACATGGTTCTGAAAGAAAACATGCAGTCAAATACCAACAGGATTATTCCCCATTTTAACCTGTCACCATAGCAAACATTAGCCTCAGCCTACTTAACTCCCAGTCTTCCTTTATGCATCACCTATTCTAACTAACCCAAATACACTTTTGAATCCAAACTAGCCTCCTGCTGTAATGTTGTTGTTGTTGTGTCTTTCGGCTTTTCCCGGTCAGGGGTCGCCACAGTGGAACTCCGGTCCACTAATGATTGGCAGTTGATTTTTACGTGCCAAGTTGCCAGCCCTGACGCACAACCTTCAACGAAGGTACGCCCATTCACGCATGTCTCCAAGCAGAAGACGCTCTAGCTGAGAGTCGAACCGGTCACTAACTCAATATATAGAACTCGCCACTGACAAAGCCTTGAGACAACTTAACTGGTCTGAACTAAGCAATGCATTAAAACATTCATAATTGGTATCGGCATATAAACAACTTATTTACTACCCAAATAAATGCCTCACACTAAAAATATCTTACTGCCTCTGACAATAAGTTCTTATTAAAAATAACTACGTCTAATAATTCAACTGGAGACTCACATTACTGCTGCCATACCTCAACAATATCATACACCATTACAGAACACATCAAACTCACTGACACTACCACAGTTTAAAAGCCTGCTCAAACTACATGTGAATAAATCCTGGTCATGCTCGCCTGCTAAGACTACAGCTGAATAAAACATGGTCGTGCTCGTGCAGGCTGACTCTCCAATATCCCAGCATTTCCTCCATCTTTCTTTCCCATCTTAGCCTACTCCCTTTCCAATCATACACTCCTCTTTCTCTCCCTTTTCTCATTTCACCTAAATCAATTCTAAATTCTCATTTTCTCTGCCACATTCTGAACTCTAACTATATACTCAAAATGGCTGTAACTCTTTGCAATGCTTACCTAGATACACCACATGCTATAAAAGTTAATTCTGTAAAATGATTCTGTAGCATGACTAGCAAGTACACAAATGTTACTGAGGATACAATGCTTAACCACCTATAAACTTCTACATGTAGTAATGTAATAGATAAAGTTGACAACTAAATATGCCATTATAAATTGTACATATATTTACAGTAAGCCATTATAAATTGTGCTTGTGTAATATGCAAACTAATTAGATGGCACTTTTCTTCCCAGGCCACAGCTGAAAATGAGCTTTACCCAGTTAGACTATCCTGGTCAACAAAGATAAATAAATGAAAAATAAATAAATTCTATGTGGCCATTTGACAGTTAAATGGTGATAACATGCCAAATGTGGGGAAGAGGAATTTCAAAATGGAGCTATTTATTTTAGTAAAGAGTTTTTTTTTTAACATTTAAACATTGATTATAGCCATGTCATATATATATATATATATATATATATATATATATATATATATATATATATATATATATATGGATCAAACTTCAAAGTTCTCTTGTACGTACTCATGACATAGTAACTTAATTTTCACGTAACACTTGATTGTGATTTACGTTAGTGTGTAGCTCATTTTGTTACACATTGGTTACTCATAGCTGTATTGATAGAGACCCAATTTAGGGATTCCCTTATTAGCTTTTATCTCCACTGTCTTGCTGTGTGTTGTCATGTAGCTTTAGTTATGCAGTACTGTGTAACAGTATTTGTAACTTTTACAATAGTTCTTTTCAGAGCCTTAGACGTAGTTTTTAGTTTGGATATTTGTTTGTTTGTTTACTTGGGTAGAGCACTGATCACAGAATAACTAGTTGCAGGTTCAGCATGAGTTACAAGAAATAGTAACATAAGTATCATTAACACAGAATATGCATATAGTATTCAGTAACCTAAATGTTATATCCAAACATTAAGTAATCATCTCATGCACATATTTACAAAAGGATAAGGGAAATAGACTGATTGGAAGATACTGGTTAAGCACAAAAGGAGGAAGCAGATTGGAGGAAGAGAGAGTGAGACAGGTTGAATTAGAAGTGAGACAGCATAAGACCACATCGTTCATCTCAGGCACTTATAAGGCTAATATGAGCAGAGCAATGGAGTTTTGTCTTGTTTTCTGATGTTCTTTTTTATTCTTTATATTTTAAAACCAGGTAAAAGACTTTAGTGAATAATACTTGACACCTTCTACTTCAAAAATTTCTATGCGTCAGTTTCCAGTATCTTTAAAAACACTTAGACCAAATTACTTTCTCATTCATTATAATGCATTTTTGAAAGAGCATACATGGCATAGTTTTACAACATCTCTTTTGTAGAAGGTTTATGTAATATCTTATTCCTGTCTCCCTAAAAACTGACGTCCTAAGGTATTATTCATCCAGTCTGCAGGAATCATTCTAATACTGGTGTTGCTTAATCAACCGAAGATTAATTGGGAAATTTTGTCTGAATGAGGTTGGCTGACCAAATTTTTTGGTTTGATGAAATTATGATAATCTTAAATTTATGGAATTTTTTTGTGCTATTTCTTTGCCTCTTCACACGTTCATAGCTTACCAAAGGTATGATGAGGTAATATGTAGATTTAAAGAATGGGGGAGGGGTCAGTGGGCTTTGCTTTCTACTTGTGAGATATGAATCTTTTGCTTTCGGAATGATTTTGTTTCTTGTTTGGTCTGTGGGTTTTGTGTGCTTGTGTTATGAATTGTGCTTTGATGATTGAGTTTTGGTCAGGTGCATTTCAGTGGAAGTTGCCAATGAAACATTTGTCAGGCATTTGCAAATTAAGATCAAATCACTCTAAATTAACCTACAGCTTATAGAGTATAAAGACAACTGTCAGTCTAGCTGCATGTTCCACGTGTTTAACCCTACTGATATGCCTTGTAAAATATTTCTTAATATATGTTATACATACAAGCTAAAGCACAATATTCAATATAAGTTCTATCACCTCCTAAAATGGGAGGAAATCTCTTTCGTCCCTGCTGGAAATACAGCATCAGATGTTCTTTAAGCCAGAGTAACACTTCCTAGTAACTATGTACTTTATCTTCATAGGTAAGCCTGCTATTGATAATAACATTTAAGTCTCTACTATTATATTATTTACTGTATAATGATAACAAAGGTTGTTATTCTTAAAATGAATAACATTTGTTTTCCTAACATTAAATTACACATGTTTACTCCTAAACCATAGATATAAATTATCCAAGAACATCTGAATTCTTGCTTGATGGTCAGATGAATCCAAAATAGCTCCAGTTGTAAAGTCATCAGCAAACTTGCAAACCCACACTCCTTTCCCTACAGGGAAGTCAGGCATAAAATGAACAAAACTGGCCCCAGCACTGATCACTACAGGACTCCTATAGTGAAGGGTAAATTCTTGAAAATGTCATCACTGAATATAAAAGTTCTGTTAACCAGTTATGGATCTAACTTATTATATACTTATTAACATTTATTTTGTTAGGTGCATTTATGTTTGCACTATGGGGTGCAGAATTAAAGGTCCATGATAGGTCCAGGTACATAACCATAATCCACTAGCAGACCCATAGAAATGGCTTCCCAAACATTTTGGTAAAAATGTATCAAATTAGTCATATAAGATCTTCCTTCACAAAATCCATGCTTGGAAATGTCCCAGGCTGATCTTAATTCCTCATGCATTAATGTATACAATACCCTTTCAAAGCATTTTTCAGTTATGCAAGTTAAGTTGATTGGTCTGAAATTGTCCACAGAGTTGTTATTACCAATTTTATGTAACGGAACAACAATAGCAGTCCTCCCTATATAAGGAATATATCCTTCCTGCCTGCATAGTCATCTCAAAAAGCAAATGAACATATGTAGCCTGAGACTTGTAGATGGTTGAAAGAAAATTCCAGTTACATTAGCAAGCCCTGCGGCTGACGCAGGATTTATTGTTTTTAATACTTCAACCATAGTAAGTAAAATGCTGGGACATATATCTGTGCTTTCTTATACACTGGTATTATTAAGCAAAGAGCAGTACGAGTAGAACATTTTTCCAAAAATATCATTGCAAGTTGTTTTGAATCACTGATTAGTTGCCATTCTTAACAGCCCTAATACAATTTCCTTGATGCCTCCTGTAATGCCTCTAATGCTTAAATAGTGCTTCTTATTGTTCAGGATGTGATTAGCAAGCTTTCACTCAAATTTGTTAAATGTGTTCCTCACTAGTTGTCGATACCTGGTTCTAATTTTCTTGTACCTGTTTTCATTGTACAAACTTTGTGACTTCCTTAACACTAACCATAATTTTAATTTCTTATGCTAAGTCTATCCAATTGTGCATTCCACCATGTACTTTTTTCTTACAAAAACTTTTTGTGGCAATAGTAGGAACATATGTGTCTCTCATTACATAAAGCTGTCTATAAAATAAATCCCACTAACTGAAAATTACCTGATGTTTCATATCTTCAAGCCAATCCCAATTAGCCAGTTCTCTACAGATTGTGACATAATCAGCCTGGTAACATTTTAATTTAGTAGGGCAATGTAAACAGTTTTCCAAAGCTGGGGAGTTATACACCTCCCAATAAACATATGTATGATCAAAGCCCATCAGCTCTGGTTCAGTATAATGTCTTTAATCCATTTTCAAAAATTCTATCCCCCCTACCCCTTGTTGGTTTATCTACTATTTGTATGTAACCCATCACCTTGCTGGTTCTTTTGATGGAATTAATGTTTTTGTTCCCCAAGCCAAATTACCTGAGACCACATATGGTACATTTATAACTCCCACAATCATGTCAAAACCCTACTGAAAACAGTTACTGAGGGCTGCATAAACAATTTGCAGTCTGTTATTGGTTTGATTGGGAGGTCTATAAATAAGTGTCACTTTTCCATTAAGATTTTCATACATCAATACTCTCTGCCATATTTTCAGTGTAATTTCCTAGAAAAGTAGCAACTGACAAAAAAGTTTTTAACATAAGCTGAGACACCACAATATTTTTTCTTTATCCTGAAATTGTAATACCCCCTAAATCCATCAAGCACAATTGGTTTATTATTGATGCTAAATAATGTTTCTGGTTATAAAATAATGTAGTAATTGCCTCCCAAGACTGGCCACAAGGTCTGAAAATGTATTAATCAGGCTCCTAGCACTGCATAAGGGGCATTTTAAATTAAAAGTTTGACTCCAGCCTTATTCCTGCATATCTCTTTAGTAAAAAAAAAAAGTCTGAATCATGTTAACTGCTCTCAACTTGATCACCCTGTTCCCTGATGACTAAGATGCATTTCATTCTTTCCAGACATCATAAGCTTTATACACATTTCCTCCCAGAGAGAAAGCTCTAAAACAGTTATTTAGACACAACTTTCTTAGTATGTTCATAACCCGAAGTGTAACTTTTAGCTTAACCTGACTGTACTGTACAAAATGTCACAAATAGTTAAATCAAAATTCAAGTTTTTACCTAATAAAATTAGGGTGTTACTTTCCTCATAAAAAAGTTTATTCTTTTGTCCTCCTGGCATTACTGTTGCCCACCCCACCCCCCACCACCACCACCACCATCAGAATATTATCATAGCTTTCAGGCATTTTAAAACAAATAGTCCAGAGTAGCAGTGATGTCCCTAATATAACTGTCACCTAGACAAGAAATTGTGATTCTTTCACTGTCCCATCTGCAGAATTAATTTTTAATACTGCTAAGCATCAAATCCCTTATTAGAAGAATGTCTGGATTTCTGCGTTCTAGAACATACTCGGTAACTAAGCATCCATTAAAATGTACTGTACCTTCTTTCAAAACAATACACCTTCCTACCACCATGCATTGCGTAAATAGCTTAATGGAAAATAGATATGACATTACATTTTGTGTTACAGAGCAATGTTGTAATGTATTATGTCTGGAAGACTATAATATAGAGGGTTATGACTGGGTCTTCGATCGTAACCACATTACTATGTGTTTGAGATATCGATACCAAGAAATTCACCTCGAGAGCGAAACCCGAGAGGTGAATCTTGCCATTTATGACATGAACACATAATTATTTATTTATTTATTGGCATTTGATTACCGGGAAAATCTGACTGGGTAGGAACCCATTTTCAGTGGAGGCTCAAGAAGAATCGTTCCAAAGTATTGCAAAACATTTTAAGAACAATACTTTAACAGTCTTTAAAAATAATACAAAAACAACTACAGTTTAAATTATTATACCAAATTAGAAATAATATGAAAACATTGGTGAAGAATACATATACGTATATATATATATATATATATATATATATATATATATATATATATATATATATATATATTTTATATATTTATATATATATATATATATATATATATATATATATATATATATAATATATATATATATATATATATATATATATATATATATATACACACACACACACATATAGTATTTTTACAGAGAAGGCCAGGGGGAGAGAAATTGATAAAAGTAAGGAAGTATAAGGTATGAATAGGTATTTGTTCACATTTTGGGATATAGTCCTGGTGTTGAGCAAGAACAACAACAGCCCTTCAGATTGGTTTTGAAGAATGGGAGGGAGGGTACTGACCTGATGGATACAGTTAAAGAGTTCCAGGCCTTAGCAACATGGTACAAATACAGACAATACCAAGCAGATTTGATAGGTTTGTGCAGTCAGGAGTTTTTGGTCATTGGATCATAATGATCAACGAGGAACATAGGATCAAAGGAGGTTACTAGGCTATTGGCCTTGAGACCCTTATAAGCCTAGCCAAGAGTTTAGCCCATGTTTAGACAAATCAGCACCTGATGCCCCTGTCCAGCAGGGACATGGGTGGAATCCCAGGGGTATATCTTCTGTTTCCCATCCAGTTATCCAGGTTGCGCTTAAAAGGGGGTAAAGAGGTACTCTGTTTGATGTGGAGAGGGAGTCTATTCCATAGATGGGGTGTCTCTGGGACACATATCTGTCCCACCAACAAGTTTTTTTGATGTCACAGACCAGGTTGAGGCCACGCCTGCAGGTTACTCGAGTACAGCTCGACTTGCAGATATGCAGCAGTCCCATCAAGGTAGGGTCCGTGATTGCCTTGTATGCCAAACAGAGGTCACCTCTGAGGAGTCTGTATGAACCTGAGTAGAGGGATAGGGCTTTTAGCCTATTTGTGTATGGTAGATGTTTGAGGTCCTGGATTCCCCTGGTGAGGAACCTCTGTGGTCTCTCCAGCTGCTGCATATGCTTTGCGAGGTACGTGCTGAAAGGGGCATTGTACTCAATAATGGGCCTTATAAGGGAAGATTACAGGGATGTTATGACCTCCTTGTCCCTGGATGAGATACCCTTACTTATGAGGTGGGCCATGTAGAAGGCTTTCCATACAACGGAAGAAACATGGTGGTCAAAAGTCAGGCTGCTATCAACCTGGGTGCCCAAATCCCTCACGAATGATTGAGTGCTTAGGACGTTGATATTAATATGATAATTTGTGGGGACTTCACTCTCCCCAAAGGGGATGATGATGCATTTTTTTAGTATTCAGCTTGAGGCCATGTTTCTGGCACCAGTCATTTGTCTGAGTGAGACCCTCTTGGAGAATGTCCACATCACTAGGGGAATTGATGACAGCACCCAGTGTGCAATCATCTGCAAACTTGGTTAGTTATAGCCCACTCTTTTGGCCTGCACCTCAGAAAAGTATATCCCAAATAACAGAGGCCCCAAGACCGAACCCTGGGGTACGCCACTTGTTACGTGTCTACTGCTTGAGGTGGCTTCTCCTATTTTTGACTACGTGGATTCTATCAGTGAGCCAGTCTGCCACCTATCTGGTAACATATGGATTGATGCCTAGTTAAGAGAGTTTATCTATTATGCCCGAGTGGAGAATAATGTCAAAGGCTTTGGCCAGGTCAAGGTAGGAGGTGTGCACCATCTTCCCCTCGTTCATGGCTCTGATGACTGTCTCAAAGAAGTCGACTAAATTTACCAGACATAACCTCCCCTTGATGAAGCCAAACTGTGTGGGATCAAGTTTTTGGAGGTTGCCAATGTCCTTGTTAATGAGGTCCATGATAATCCGTTCCATGGCCTTGCAGATCAGGCTAGTTAGGCTGATGAGTCTATAATTTCCCAGATCGGTGGACTCTCCACCTTTGTGTAAAGGGATGACAGTGGCTGTCCTCCACTCAGCTGGGATGAAGCCAGTACTCAGGCTTTGGTTGAATAGGGTGCCTAATTGTGCTGCAAGTTTTTGCCTGAGTTCACATATGATGCAGCCTGGGATGTTATCGGGTCCCATGGAGGCTGTATTATTTGCCTTTGAGAGAGCAGTGATGACCTGTTTCCTAGATATAAGGGGAAGGGGGCAGGTAATGGGGATGTCCTGATTTACTAATGGGGGGACAGAGGGGTAAAGTTTTTGCTGAATCTGTCAGCCAGCAAGTTTGCTATATCTACAGCATTTGTATATGTGGTGTCCTTGACCACCAGTTCTGAACAGATCTGGTTACTTCCTTTGAGGTTGCGGACATATGTGAAGAAGGCCTTATGATTGTCTCTAGTAGATGTGGCCAATTTGGACTCAAAGTTTGCTTTGGAGGATTTCACTGGTACTCTTATTTGCTTGTTAAGGCTAAGGAGACATTGCTTCCAACTGGGCACCTGCTCCTTCTTGGTCTTGGGCAGCAATTTTTTCCTTTTGTTAGAGTTTTTTGCAGATGCCCACCAGACAGGTTTACTCTTCCTTGCGAAGGATGATTTAGTCCTGTTGGATATTCCTGATTCCATGCATCTATATAAATGCTCTCATAGTGCTTTGGTATAGTTTTGGATATTGGTGCCAGTTCCTACAGAGGAGGAGGGGGCTGTGAAGTTGTTTATACCATTCCTCAGGAGGCTGTAATCCACTTTGGAGAAGTTTTTATGTCTGACCCTAGCTAGAGGGGGGGGGGGTTGGGGGAGATGGTGACTTAGAAAGTGAACGCTTTGTGGTTGGATCTTACCAGGGAGGATGATACTGTAGGGATGCTGCAGTGGTTACTCATGTTGGTTAATACCAAGTCCAAGATATTATCACCCCATGTAGGGGTATCAACTAGCTGTTCCAAGACCTTTGCATTGATAAAATCAAGGAATCTCTGGGCATTTGTGTTCTGGCATGAGTAGTTCTTCCAGTCTATGTTTGGGAAGTTAAAGTCACCAAGGATCAGGGTAAAGGGTTGAATTTTGATAAATTCAAACAGGTCCAAATAGGCAGATTGGGCATCTTGAGTCAGATTTTGGGTCCGGTAGCTAGCTATGATTTGAATAGGGGTCTTGTCAATGGTTAACTGCACCTAGAGTGTCTCCTGTGTGTCATATTGGAGGTGTGTATGTCTTTAATATATATTGAAACTCCACCTCTGGCTTTACTGCCCATAGTTTGAGGTCTGAATGTATGATATGATGAGTAACCTGGCAAGGCTGGGGTGCTCTCTGCAGCTTTGAACCAGGTTTCTGTGACTGCACAGATGTCAGCATTTTCCAGGGTTAGGAATGCTTGCAATGAGTGCAGTTTCATATTTAGACTCCTAGCGTTTAGCAGCATGACCGTTAATTTGTGTTTTGTTGAACTTTTTATGTTGGTAGTTTTAACCTCATCACTTTTCCTAAAAAAGGCACTATAGGGGAGACAAGAGCCTTTGCCAGAAGCCTGAAGCCCAGGTGAGACAGATGCAGGCCATCACTGCCAAAGCATCGAGGTTTGTCGATCATATTATCCCAAGCTGTCAGGTACTGGATCCCCTTGGAATGACACCAGAAACTAAGCCAATTGTTAAAGTCAATCATTTTCTGTTTGTATTGAGACATCATTCTGGGTGACGGCAGAATGCTGCTTAAGGCTGGGGACACACCTGCCTGGGACACATAATCAGTGAGTTCAATCATGTCTCTCTTCATATAGTCCAGAGAGGTACGTTTCAAGTCATTCATGCCAACATGGACTATGACAGTCATAACAGTACCTGTTGTTGAGAGACTTGAGTGCGTGTGTGATATGGTGGATTCAGGCACCTGACAGACAACTAACCGTAACTTTCTCCTTATCCAGCCTGGTGAGAGGCACATCTGTGTGTCTCACAATGGAGTCTCCTATGACTAATATGTTGGATTTATGGTGAAGCCTTAGTGGTTGTGTGGCACAGCTGTGTGGACTATCCGTGGTATGTGGTGTGGAGATCATGTGTGTTTTTGCCTCGGAGGTCTCCATTGTTTGGGTATGCTTATGTGGAGGACCTCCACATATGTAGGTGTGTGTTATGTAGGTGTGGGTGGTGTCTGAGGTGTAGTGATTGTGTTGATAACCTTTTCAGTGCCAGATATAGTGGCTTGAGGGAAAGAGAGCTTGGACTCTAGGTTCCTAGTGTAATTGCATCTCTCACAAATTGTGTTCCTAGGTGATAGTAGTAGATGGTTGTCCATGTACATGAGGCAGTTGCTACACTATCTCAAGATGCCCATATCAACCAGACTGGCAGAAGAAACTGTACAAAACTGTCCATCCATATTTGTCAGAATCTGAGGGAGAAAGGCCAGAAAGAGCTAAGGGGTGGGCCTAAAGCCTAAGTACTTAAAACAAAACTAAGAGCTTAGAATAACACTTAAGAATAACAATTTACACAGGCTATAAACAAGTAGTAATAAATGCAACAGAAAAGATGCAGTTGAACACTTGAGAACATACAGCAAGTAGCAGGAAAAAACAAAACAAGATGAAGTAACAGAGTAGTAGGAAGAAACAAATTAGAAAAATATAAGCAGCTGGATAAAGTGTCTTTTTTTAATAAAGTAAAAAGGGAGTGTATGTTAGTTGACACAGTAGTTCTAGCCAATTTAAGCTTTTTGGTGCTATAAAGTGGTGAGTTCTTAAAGGGGTAAAGATTTAGCATCTTTGTTATAGCATTGTTCACGTTTTGATTTTTGTGATGCTTGAAAGTTAGTATGGATGGTCACACAATAAAGAAGTGTGAGGAGGAGATAAGTAGTGGCAAGTGTAGTTTTAGTTGCATTCATGAGAAAGTTTTTGACTATGTAAAGCCTCCCTAGTTTTGGATGAATTTTTCTTATTCAGTTTTGATAAGATTATCATCCACAATCATCCCTAATAATTTGCTATGAGAAATTACTTCAATGTCTGTATTATCAAGAGAGAGGACCTTAAATTTTGTTTTTCATGAAAGATGAATTTGGGGAAAAGCAGCATTTTTTTAGTAATTTTTTGGAGGTGTGCCATGTTGTCAGATGTGCAAATGAGTATGGAGTTATCTGCGTACTGTATTAGGGAGGCCTGTTATATGGATATATGGAGGGTGGTGTGTTGTTGAGAATGTTAAAGAGTTTGAGACCAAGGATACAGTCTTGTGGTACACCGGTTTTGACTGGGAGGTATGGAGAGAGAGAGAAAGTGGATTGCCATTTTACTGGCTGATATCTATTGAATAGGTAACTTTTGTACCATAGAAGGGTGGGCTGAGACAAACCTAATAAGGACCTTTGAAGTAGAAGTTTGCTGTGACAAAATGTGTCAAAGGCTTTAGACAAGTCTGGAAGTAAGGAGGAGACTAGTCTGATGTTATCTCTTGCTTTATTGACAGTATCTATATAGGTTAGAAGTGCAGTGTTAGTACTGTGGGAAAGAGAGAAGTCATGTTGTGTGTGGGATAAGACTTGTTGCAGGATTTAGTTTAGCAATTGTTTTTGAATGCATTTTTCAAGTATTTTGGCGAGGGCGGATAAGATTGCTATAAGTATGAAATTAGTAATGTCTGTTGAATTTCCTCCTTTGTGCAGAGGGATAATGTGAGACTTTTTCAGAGAGAAAGAATGTGGGATTCCTGGACAGTCCTATTTATAAGGACAGACAGGATAGGCAATGCTATCGGCTGCTAGATAAAGGTACTGTCTTTCACTTAGATGGTCATCAGCTGAAGCAGACCATGGTTTAAATTTGAGTAGTTTTATATGGAATGTGGGTACAAGTCTGAAAGTGAAAATTGATGTGGGGTATGTGGCTGTTGAGTGGAGTCAAACTATAACAGGCAGTAATCAGTTTATAGCCAATACGAAGCAATTAACAGAGAAGTACAAACTAGAACAGGTTTTCTTTCATTTCCTGAATGAAGGAAAATAGGAAGACTAAGTAACTGACATATACAGTATAATCTATTGGTCAAGAGAAAGGACAGTGGCCAACTTAGCAAGTGATCCTTAAAGGTGCAAGGACTACTCTTTTGGGAAGGGGATGTTAAAGCCAATTTCCAGTATAGGGCAGGCACGTATTTGACTAACTGAAGTTAATACACAGCAAGATTCTTCAAGTTAAATTTGCTTACATTGTACAATGACAAAATTCTTAGTGAAAACTTTTGGGAGTTGGCCTTTGTGACATAGCTTCTGCAGCATTAGATTTGGATGTAGAGACCACAGGATATTCTACATAGAAAAAATGATCTGTAAAAATGTTTGGGAGTTGGGCATTGTGGCAAAGCTCTTGTAGTGTTGGAGTTGGATGTATTGCCCACAGACTCCTGTACAATGACAAAATTCTCAGTGAAAACATTTGGGAGTTGGGACTTGTGGTAGAACTCCTGCAGTATCAGGGTGGGATGTAGTGACCAAAAGCTCTACACTTTGAAGGAAGATGCTGACTGAGTAGAACAGGAAACAATAGTTTAGTTATAATAATAATAATGGGTTATGATTGTTGAGACATGATTGTAACTCTTGGTAGCGCATAGAGTTTTGTCTACTCCATATACTACTAGTTACAGAAAAAAAAAGCCAAAATGTTTCACTGGCTTTAAAAGCCAGTAAAACACTTAGTGAGTGCTGTCCCATAGACAGCAAGTATGGAAAAAATGCAGGTACAGTTTTTAAATACTGCCCTAACTTAAACAGTGTCAGTGGATATAGAAGGAAAGATATTGAAGGACCTAAGGAATGTCCCTTCCCATATTCCAGACTGTCAGAGCCCTTAGGGAGGGTGTAACATTTGTTAAACTCCTTTGAAAGTATTGTTACAGTTGGGTCTCGCACTGCAGTAATCTTTTTTCCAGTTTTGGAGCATGATCACAGCACTCCATGCACTACATATAGGAATATGATTGAGTCTCTGATCATAACCAGGTTATTATGTGTTTGAGATGTGGATTCCAAGAAATTCACCTCAAGAGCAAAGCTGAAGCAGTGAATCTAGGCATAAATGTCAGGAACACATCATATTGGGTTATGATCAGTGACCCAATCATAGTTCATTGTGGTCCATGAAGCTGTATATTCGCCACGTACTACCAGTTACAGAAAAAAAAGTGTAAGCCAGAACTCTCAAACAGAGCAGGCAGAAACAAGGTGCCCTTCTGCAAAATTAAAAGTGTTAAAATCTGTTAGCCACTTTGTTGTGTCATAGTTTCTACATATAAGTGTGCTAGAGTGGTCTAACAGCTTTTAAAAGCTGTTTTAACTTCTGCCACTGTTGTTGCCAGCTGGCACTGTCCCTAGCATGAGTCCCGATGTTAACAGAATTTAGCTGTCCTTGGCAAACTTACCTTAAGCACCCCTTAGTGTTGTTAAGATTGGATGTTTTGCTGGGGGAGCTTAACACGTTTGTCTTTTTCCTGATTTCAGAGCATAATTACATCACACTATGCACTACAACATAGTTATTTTATGGTGTGGGGGGGTTAGTGTTTGGAAGCCATAGAGAAAATGTGGACAAACTTGTTAATGCATTGATAAAAGAAGATTAGTCCAGTAGATAAATGACGGTCTATATCAGATAGTCGAAGTTCCGTAACTCCGAACACCTAATGGTCGAACCATTAAGTTCGAAGTTACAGAACTTCAACTTGTTTGTTTGTTTGTGTCCTTCGGCGTTTCCCGGTTAGGGGTCGCCACAGCAGAACTCCGGTCCACTAATGACTGGCAGTAGATTTTTACGTGCTGGCTTGCCGGGCCTAACGCACAACCTTCTATGAAGGAACGCCCATTCACGCATGTCGCCACACAGAAGATGCTCTAACTGAGAATCGAATGGGCAACGTCTAACTGTGAGGCGACAATGCTACCGCAGCACCGCCACCGCTGCTCCGATAAAAAAATAAAAATACAATGAACAAAAAAATAAATTGTTGTATGCAGGGGGCAAGCCCCCCTGCATCCCCCACACACCCCCGCTACTTAAATATACCAACTCCGAGATTGCACCACATTGAAGTGAATGGAAACCTCCGCTTATGGAGAGTTCCATTCACATGCTTGAACTTTTACGAATTCGAACATATGGTCTCGACCATTTGTGGTTCGAACTTGTAAAAGTTTGACTACGTGATAGGAACCCGATAAATGAGGATGTTGCTTAACAATCCATTTCTCTGCTTTTGCCCAATTTGTTTTTTTTTTTTTTTTTTTGAAATAATGTACAAAATTTGTAGACATGAAAACCATGATAGCGTCACAAAATTGTTGTTAAAATGTCAGCACTACTGCTCACCATGTGATGTTTTATCATTTCTTAAAACATCATATCTGTAAAATAGTTATTGCATGATGCCATCTTAGTATGTGGAAGCTGGAGCTTGCTATGTCGCAAGTAGTGTAGTCTGTTGTGAAGCTGCACAGTCAGAGAAAAGAGTGAAGGCGAGTTTCGTGCATTTTAACACCTCCTCCAAGTTTGTTACCTTGCAGGTAATATGTTTAGAGACTGGGCTGTGGGGGCAGAACCCCCACCACTTCAAATAATACATGAGGGCACAGTCCCCTGAAAGAATGACTGCTATGTTGTACTATGTGTGGTTTTGTACTGTGGTTTCTTCAGTTAAGGATTTTGTGTTTTTTAGCTATTTCTATTACAGTGGTTTGCATCTCAGCTGAGGGAGAAGCAACGGTTCATTACAGATCCATTAAAATGTATAGCAATCATCTCTCTATTTCTTTCCTGCTCTAAACTTCAGTACTGATTTGGCTGTTTACCTGTATATCTAACTTCACTGCACCTCTGGCTGTAGACACCAACAATATGATTCTTCTCCTGCCTCCATTCCTCAGCTGGGCAAGCCTTCATACATCTGTTATAGGCCACTTTCCAGGGACCATTTCAGCTATTATGTATAACATTCAGTCTCACAGGAATTGTGCTTTTGTGCTGATAATGCTGATGCTATTACTAACACAGTCTGGTTATAAGCCCTCATGTTAGTACACTGTCTACCAATTTTATGCACTTTTGAGCTGCGTTTCATTTTTAGACTTCACTTATAAATGTATGTTTATATTTCAGTTGTCATACCATGTACGTTAAACTATTTTGAACATGTACTGCTCCAAATGTGTGTGTGTGTGCGTGTGTGTGTGCGCGTGTGTGTGTGTGTGTGTGTGTGTGTGTGTGTGTGTGTGTGTGTGTGTGTGTGCGCATGCATACGTATGTGTGTGTACACAAACATCTGTGAAATATTCAAATGTTGCTCTCCTTTTTTGTACAGGACACTCCATAGCTTTACGCATCAAAAAACATGAAAGCTAACTTTCTTTAGGAAAGTTCCTTCTAAAATGATTAAGTCCTTAGAACAAAAAGCAAACAACACCTTAGTCTGCATTTTATGAATTATTTGTCCTCCACTCCCAAGACAGCCAACAACAACCTGGCATGTCTCATCCTCACATAAGCATCTTCCAATGGTTTGTAATGCTACAGAATGAACGTCAAAGGCTGAGATCTTTACCAAGTGTTTTTTTTCTGCTAAAACATTGAAGTTCATAGATTCATAGGTTCATAGATTTATACTAGGGAAATCACCACCACAATCTTGAAAAAGCTAGCTACACACCCCATCCCAACACAATTGTATCTCCAAGTACCTCAGACACCTATAGGGTGAATTATGTTAGTGAGGAGGTAGCTAAGGGTTAGGGGGGGTATGTTAGTTTGGGATTAGTTTACTTACTGTCGATCTCTGTCCATCAGAAACATCTGCTCCAGACCAGAAGTGAAATTGTGATTTCCCGTCCAGTAATCAAGATTCTGTTTGAATAGGGTCGGGGATGAGCTCTGTTTCATGCAGATGGGGAGCCTATTCCACAGTGCGGGGATCCTGTGAGACACACATTGGTATCCCTAGTACATTCTATTTATGCCACAGGCAAAATTCAGATCCTTAGAACCTCAACAAACTAGCTTCATCATACAACAACATTGCTAGATTTGCTACAGATTCTCCTTATAGAACTCATCATTGTCTTAATCTTAAAAAACTAGGCTGGCTAGAACTACCCCACCTAATACAATCTTACCAACTTACTATTGCCCATAAAGCCCTTTATCACCCTGACAACACTCCTATGCTCTCCTCTCTCATTCAACCCTACAAAAACCTGAAGAACCTACGCTCTTCTAACAAGATACTGATTCAAACTTCCCTATCTAATAACTCAGCAGGTGACTCCACATTCTCCAACTCAGTTGGCAAAATATGGAACCAACTACCTCAAGACCTCACTACCACAACCTCACTCCCATTATTTAAAGCTAAACTAAAACTTTTCCTTTCCAATCACTGGCTATGCTCTTGTAACAACCCTGACTAACCGTTTTTTTCTTTCAGCCATCTGCTTCTTTCATCCCCTCACTTCTTTTTCTCATTTCCAGCTCACCTGAGTTCCCTTTTCATAAATGTCCCTGTGACTCTTTCTTAAAATAGAAATATATCTATTTATTTTTCTCAACTTCTTACAATGCCGCAATACACTACCCTAGTTGTTTATTTAACTTGACTTTTTGTCTCCTACTAAGCCTCATACTGAACTCTATTGCTTATGTTTATATAACTTGTAGCAGGTTTAATGTATGTTCTATAGTATTGTATAATGTATGTTCTATAGTATTGTATAATTTTGTGTTCCTGCACTGTGTGACATTTTTAACTTGTTTTAGTAGATTGTAGTGGAGCTTTTCTCCTCGGGCCTCCACTGAAAATGGACATGTATCCAGTTGGACTAGCCCGGTTAACAAATGTAAAATAAAATAAAATAAAATAAATAGTGTTCCTGGTGCTATTTGTTTTGTGGATGTGTATTAGATCCATTACAGCCAGGTCTGAGGATGCCTTACATGCAAGGCAAAGATCACCTCTCAGTAACCTGTAGGAGACTGCATATACAGATAGCACCTTAAGGTGAGCTATGTAGGACAGCATATTCATATCCTGGATTCTCCTAGTGAGGAACCTATAATGGTATTCCAGCTGTTGCAAGTGCCTGGTTAGGTACATGTCAAAGGACTAAGTAGAATGGTACTGTAACTTCCTTGGACCAGGATGCATACCCTTGCTTATGAGTTGGGTGACATAGAATGATTTTCGTACCATCTCAGCTACGTGTTGGTTGAAGGCCAGATTACTGTCTTCTTATGTTCCCAGATCCCCACCGGGTCATCTGTTAGGGGTGTTTCATCAATGAAATAATTAGCTTAGATGGACGATTTCCCAAAGGGCACTGTAATGCATTTCTTCCCATTAAGTTTTAATCTGTGTCTTTGGCACCCATCATGTTTGTGGCAGACCCTCTTGTAGGATGTTGGTATCATGGGGGAATCCATGCTAGCTCCCATTTTACAGTAATCTGCAAACTTGTTGAGACAGAGGACTTCAACATTAGCCTTGAATTCAGAGGAGCAGATGTCAAATAGGAGCAGGCCTAACACAGAGTCCTGGGGTACTCTACTGGTGACTGGTCTAGTGGTGAAAGTGGTCTTACCAATCCTGACTTCTTGGGTCATAGCTGATATCCAGCAAGAAATCCATTGAATTATGTAGGGATTTATATCTAGTTTTGAGAGTCTGTCAACAATACCTGAGTGGGGTATTTTAGCACATGCCTTAATAGACAGTATGCACCATTTTCCCCTCATTCAAAGCCATGGTGACCCTATTAAAGAAGTCTACCAGGCTGAGTAGGAAAGACCTTCCCTTAACAAAGCCAAACAGAGATGGGTCCAGTGTCTGTAGGTTGCCAATGTCCTTGTTGATCATCTCCATGATAAAATCATTCCATGGCTTTGCATATTAGACTGTCAGACTGATAGGTCTGTAGTTCCTGGGTTTGGTTGATGGTTTACCCTTACGAAGAGGGATGACCACTGCAGCCCTCCATTCACCTGTTTTTTGAGGCTGTAGTTAGTGTGCCTTTAGTGGTCCTGCTAGGTCATGTTTTAGGCTATTTAGGAGGCAATTGGGGATAGTGTCAGGGCCCACTGAAGCAGTGTTTTTGGCTGTAGCGAGCACAGCCAGGACCTGATATCTGATGACAGTCAGGGGGATATGCTACAAGGGATTTCACAGGGGGCAGTATAGGGGAGTGGGGGTTGAAGTTAGAGCTAAATTTATCAGCCAGCAGATTCACCATGTCACTCTGGTTAGTGAAGGTTGTGCCATTTCCCATCAACTGTGCACATTGCTGAGTGATACTTTTAAGGGCATAACTGAAGAAGGCTTGTGATTGTTCTTAGTCTGTGAGGCTATCCTGACCTCATAACTGGCCTTACTGGACTCTATTAGACCTCTTAGATTCTTGTTTAATTGAATCAGATATCTGTTGTCTTTGAGAATTGCTCTTTCTGATTTTGGCCATGACTTTTTTTTCCTTTTGTTATATACCCTGCTAAGGTTAGGATTTTGCCAGTCATATTTGTTTTTAGTATTAAATTTTGACTTACCTCTGGTAGGTGTGGCATTCTTGATTGAGCTATTTACATGTTTGTACAGGGTTTCTGTGAATAATTCTGCAGAGGTAGCTGCACTCTCGGGTGTGCGGAGCCTTACATTTTGTCAAAGCTTCACTTAATAGGAAGTAGTTTGCTTCAGAATAATTCAGAACTATTGCCAGTTTGGTTGATATGGTAAGGAACCTTGTCTACAGAGACTTGGACATGGATGAACTCCAGGGCACCATCCTGTAACCAACCTGGAGTTATATCTGTTGCAAATGTAGATGGAGACACCTCAACCTTTAATTTTGATATATATTTTTTTGTTTTCGTTATGTTAGTAGTTTTATCATTTTTGCCTAAAAAGGCTGTAAGGGAGTGGATAAAGTTTTAGCCAATATCCAAAATTGCATTGGGTACAGGTACAAACCAACCTTGTCAAAGCAACATGGTCCATTAACCATGCTCACTCATGCTGACAAATATTGCATCCCCTGCAGTGACACCAGAAACTAAGCTAATTATTAAAATCAATCATTTTCTTTCATAGTGTGGCATCATTCTCGGTGAAAGTAGAATGCTGTTCAATGCAAGTTACATACCAGTCATTCATACCAGTCATACATGTTCAGGGAGGGGTCCACTATGTAATCCCGAAATGCTAAAATCACGAATTTCAGTATTTCGAAATTACATAGCCGAAAACACTAAATCCCAAAACCCCATAAGCGCGAAATTCAAAATCCCGAAGCTCGGAGATGTTGAATTAGCGCTTCTGGTGGTGTGGTGTGTGAATGGATGGGTGGAAGTTTAGGTAAGTATGTATGTGTAAGTGTGTTTGTTAGGGGCTTTAGTGTGTGTCAGTGTGTGTTGTGACTGTGATGTGTGTGTGTGTGAGGGACTGTAAAATATGTGGGTGTGAGTTTCCTTTGTGTTTCTGTGCGCTCTCGGAGTTAGTATATTTAAGTAGGGGTGTGTGTAGAGGGTGCAGCCCCCCACATGGGGGGTGCAGGGGGGCTTTCCCCCTGCTTATCTGTAGTGTAGGATTATATGCTTGATTGTGGGGGGAAGTTGTGTGTCTACGTGTGCTGTATGTGTAGTGTACGTTCGGGATTTTAAATTTCGCTGTTATGGGGTTTCGGGATTTAGTGTTTTCGGCTATGTAATTTCGAAATATTGAAATTCGGGATTTCAGTATTTCAGGGTTACATAGTGGACCCTCAGAGAGATCCATAATGTCTCTTCATATAGTTCACTGAGGTACATCTCAGGTCATTGACACCCACATGGACTATAATAGAATCATATTGGTATCTGTGTTGCAGTGACTTAAGTGCGTAAATGATATTGCACGTCCTTGCTCCGGATAGGCAACTAACCATTACCTTCTATTTGGTTCAGCCTGGTGAGAGGGGCATCTGTGTGTCATACAATAGTATCCCCTATGACAAGAATACTAAGTAAAGTGTTTGCTTGCCTTACGGGCTTTGTTCCCTGGGCACCACTGGGTAGAATGCTGTTCAATGTAAGTTACATACCAGTCATTCATACCAGTCATATATAGTCATAGTCAGTCATACCAGTCAACATATTCAGAGAGATCCATAATGTCTCTTTTCATATAGTTCAGTGAGATCCATCTCAGGTCATTGACACCCACATGGACTATAATAGAATCATATTGGTATCTGTGTTGCAGTGACGTAAGTGCATAAATTATATTGCGTGTCCTTGCTCCAGATAGGCAAATAACCGTTACCTTCTATTTGTTCAGCTTGATGAGAGAGGCATCTGTGTGTCATACAATAGTATTCCCTATGACAAGAATACTAGGTAAAGTGTTTGCTTGCCTTACGGGCTTTGTTCTCTGGGCACCATTGAGTGTGAGTTTGTGTGTGGTGTTTGGTGCTGCTTATGGTATATGCTTTAGTGATTGCTGAGGATGGGTGTTGCTGTTTGATGGCTTAAGAGGTCTCTGAGGTTTGAAAAGGTTCTTGTAAGGCCCACAGCATAAGAAGGTCTATGTATGTGGTGAGCTGTATGTGTGAAGGATGTAGTGTGTGTGTTCTTGACAAACTTGTTACTAAGCAAGATTTTTCCTTCCAAGGAAGTTATGTATGTACAGCTCTCTCATACAGTGTTTCTTTAAAGACTAAAAGGTTGTCTGAGTACATGAGATAACTGCTACATTGTCTCAGAATGCCCATATCTACCAAGCCAGACATAGACATTAGGAAACTGTAAACCCATATTGCTACGACCTGTTAAGGTTAGCCTATTACAGTTTAGGGACTTGGTTTTACAGGGTTCACCTGAGTGGTGTCTAGGGTTAAGGCTAGATGTTAGATAGTGAGATGACTGACATTAATGTTATTCAATGCACTAACTAGCTTCCCTAAGCTTACCTCCATGCAAAGCATTTCTGTGTTACAAGTTAGAAGCCTAAGTACAGGTTTTATAGGTAGATTTTGCAATCTACGCATTTGCTATTATACAGGGTTCTGCTAATCACTGCTGTGTGGTGAGCAACTCTGTGCAAGCCCACCTAATTTATAGCAGACAGAGAAAAGCTGAAAAATAACTCCTGTGCCCTCTGGCCACTAACCAACTACAATTTGAGCTCTCTGGAGTGCTACCCAACTCAAAGGGACCAGATAAACACCTTCTGTCATAAGATGGATGATCCCTGAATTTCCAATGTAAAAACACTGCAAAAGTAGCTCTCGTGCAGATTAACAACAAACAACTACCAAAAAGCTAAGTCCTTGGCTAACTCACCCCTGTAAGGTGTTTTGAAATTAAACAGAACTGGGAAAAACAGAGAAATGATTACTGCCACAAAATTAAATACATGATTTCAAAAATGCACACAAACAGTAGTGATCAGTGAGTAAAGCAGATGCAAGTGCAGTAAATCAAGAAAATATTCATATCTCTGCCTGGATGGCTCTAGATGCAGTAGAAGCACTTGGAAAGTGAGGCTGAGTTATGTGAATGTGAGCACAGAGCCGTTCAAATGTACCTAATTTATAGCACACAGAAAAAAAGCTGAAAACTAACTCATGTGCCCTCTGGCCAACAAACAGCTACACTTTGATCTCCATGGAGTGCTTCCCAACTCAGAAATCAGGTAAACATCTTATGCTACAAAATGGATAACCCCAGAATTTCTTAATGTAAAAGCACAGCACAAGTAGCTCTCAAGGGCATATTAACAATAGACAACAAACTCCCTGGGTAATTTGCTCTTCTGCAAGGTGAGCTAGAAGTAAACAGAAATGGAAAAAAAAAAAAAAAAAAAAAAAAAAAACAAGCAGACAGAGAAATTATGATTTTTTTTTGCCACAAAATTAAATAAATGCTTTCAAAACTGCACACAAACAGAAAGGATCAGTGAATAAATCAAGTACAAGTGTAGTAAATCAAGAAAATATTGTTATCTTAACCCGGATGGCTCTGGGTACAGTAGAAACACTTGGAAACACTTGCAAAGCATTGCTGTGCTCTGCGGAAGTTGTTATCCCTAGTCTTTCTTGCTGCTTTGCTGCAAAAGTTAACTTCCACTGAGTGTAATATTGCAATAGACCAGATGGTAGCTTTGCAGAAAAGATGAATTACTGGCTGTGGCCCATCTAACATGTGTTCACTTAGTGGGACAGACACTGGAGGAGCTGACCAGGGAAGGTGGGACTGAACGGCTGACTCTAACTCACACATCTTAGAAGGAGGGGTGGAGGGAGGGAGACCATCCTCAGTGCCACAGTGCTGACTCTTGCAGTGAAGTGCGACTGCAGCACACAACATACAAGCCAGGAATGTGCACTTGGCACTGCCAGGCAATGATATGCTGCAGCCTCCCTGGAATTGTGTGAAGGAGTGTGGATGGCTGCTTTGGAGGGGAAGACTTAAGAATTCCTTGCACAAGAGATTCAGGCCATCAATCAGAAAACCCTGATGGCTTCTTAGTTGCCCTAAGCAAAATGAATAAATGAACAGGCTGATTGACAGTGGGAGTAAACAACTAGAATTGCTACTCTGCACATTTTAGTAAACACAATTTAATTCACAAAGACATATATAATATATTTAATTCTAAAATTGGTAATCTGATGAAAATATGTAAGATTGTTTTAGCCAACATAAGTAGTTAGCATTTTCCTCTGTGCCTTTTTGTACAATATATGTAATGTATTCAATAACATTGTTTTATCTTTTTTGTATTATGCATAATATGACTAATTTTTTTCACTCACTGCTGAGCCTGGGTCATGTCTGAAGAAGTCCTTGTGGCCAGCCCACCTAATCAGCTAACAAATAAATAAATAAACAAATAAATAAATAAATGTTTGGTAGGTAGATAAGAATAAAAGCAAAAAGAAAAAAAATGTATTGCAGTAGAACAGGCTACCTCTTCAGTTCAAATGACCTGGCAAGGGAAATTCTTTTCCACCATCCCCAACAGGCTCCTCCAGTACCTGGAGTGTTTTCCAACCCAGATCATCTGAGTCATAATCAAAGCATTATCTATGTATGCCACATAGGCAATGATATCTGAACTTATTAGAGAATGGCCTTTCTTGTACATCGCCACTCTGATTGGAGAATGAATGTTCTCCAGCAGGATGTTAATGTACAGATAATGCCCATTGAAAATCAGTCTGCCACTTCACAGCAGCAAATGAAGGTGCTGTGGAGCTCATACTCTAAGAAAGTTAACAGCCGCCATTATTTTACACTCGCTAAGCTACACTTCTGTTTAATGAGTGTAAAATTACAATAAACAGGCAATTTAAAAAACATAGAAAAGTGTGTAGGTGTGTTTGTTTCTGTCTGCATATTTGAGCATATATGTGATTGCGTGCATGAAAGTGGAAGTGTGTGTGAGTGATCTCTCTATCAATCAATAACTGCAGCAGTAATTTACAATTAAGAGGTATGCATAACTCTCAACCTCTTAGCATAAGAAAGCTGGATAAATTCTAAATTAATCAGGGTCAAAGGCTCAAAAATAGGTATAGATTTTAAATATTGCTCTTATCAAATTAGAAAGTTGCTAGAATGTCAGAATTTGATTTAGCATGCATTTTCTGTTGGAAATGAAATTTGAAACTTAAATGTATGTCATTATTTAGTGACTACAAACCCCAATGATTTGCCAGAAATGTATACACTTTATAAAAAAAATGACCAAAAAAAAAAAAAAACCCACGAGGCAAAAAATTAGGATATTCTGCAAAAATCTGGAGAACTGAGAGGTATGGAGCTTTTATTGGCTGGCATTATTGAGGTTAATCACATGTTTTTAAAGGTGCACTGCTTCTAAATGTCTGTGTGTGGGGGGATACAGAGAGAGTGTGTGCAGACATTAAACTCTTACCAAACATATTCTAGATGTAAAATACTTCCTCCAGCAACAGGTATACATCAGAGTACCTCGCTAACCCTCTTCAAATGCAATCTTGATGAGTGGATGGGAAGCCACAAATTTGTCCCAGGGGCTCCACCTATGTCCCTCACTGA